>NC_066582.1:370429921-370619159 GCF_024323335.1 Lathyrus oleraceus
GAGGTAACTCAACTGGGGACGACCAGGAACTCTACTGGGGACGACTAGGAAAAACTCGACGTTTACCAAAACCACGGAGAGGTGAATCACTGGGGACGACCAGGAAAAACTCGACGTTTATCGTAACCAACGGAGAGGTGAATCAGCTGGGTACGACCAGGAAAAACTCGACATTTATCGTAACCAACGGAGAGGTGCCAGACATCAACGTCTGAATGGGAATACTCGACCAGACGTCACGACGAAAGGGAGAAGCTCGACGTTTATCGACACCAACAGAAGGAGAAACTCGACCAGACGTCAACGGACGAAAGGGATGACTCGACGTTTATATCGACACCAACGGAGAAGGAGAATCCCTTCACTGAGGAAGGGAACAACCATCCGGAAACCGAATAGGACGTTTACCGACGACTCTACTGGGGATTCTGGCTGGGAATCAACCAACATTAATGAATGACTGGGAATAGGGTATACAATCAAACGTCAAACGGACGAATGAAAAACTCGACGTTTATCGAAACCAACGGAGAGGTAAACCCGCATGGAAGGGTACAACTATAACGTCATCGGACGACTAGGAAAAACTCGACGTTTATCGACACCAACGGAGAAGATAAAACTCGACCAGACGTCAAACGGACGAAAGGGAGACTCGACTTTATCGACACCAACTGAGAAGGAGAATCCACTTCACTGAGGAAGGAGGAGACGTTACGAACATCGAAGATGATGTTTACCGACATCAAAAGAAGACCAGACACTACGCCTGACTGGGAAAGCACCGAGAGATGTTTTTTACGACACCAAAGAATACCAGACACTTACGCATGACTGGGAATCACCGGAAAGATGTGTTTACCGACACCAAAGAAACAACCACACCGGTGCTGACAGGATACTGACATCTACATGTCCGGGCAAGGCTCCACACTTGCAGGGATCACACTGGGGAGAATAAGCTTTCCTTTCACCAACGGATGAGGAAATAAACCTCTCTGGGGGGTATCAATCCTGAATGCTGTCAGGAGCAACTGTAGCAAACGTGTTGTACAGACGTTGAACAAAAATCCACCTCTGCCGGGGAATACGGTCTGATGGGTTTCGAACACATGAATGCATAGTGTTTGAATTTTTCTATGGCGTAATGCTCCATTTCAAATGAAATGCTACCATTTGAGGATGGCAATGATCACTATATGCACAATGCCACATGAACCCTGTTTGGGGAGCCAACACTGATCAATACTCCAACTCTGTGGGGAGACTCTGCTTGAAGAATACTCTGCGGGAGACTCTTACTGGGGAATGCTTTGCGGAGAAAGCACCGACTTCTCACTCATGCTGGGAAACCAAACTGTTGCCGGGGAAAGAATAGACTCCACTGGAGAACATCCTTCACAGGACCCAATCACTCTCGGGGACTCCGCTTGGAAGCAATCATACTCCACTGGGAACAGACCAGGCGACTCTCTGGAAGTAAAGAACTACTCGCTGGGAGTAACAAACGACTTTACTGAGGAATATAAAGCGACTTTCACTGGGGAAAACCCAACCAATCCTTAGGTAGATAAAATCTGCTACAGGAAGACTGCTAACACTGCTACTCCTGGGTCCCCCTCTAATCCACAGTAGATAGACTCAGCTGGAGGTGCAAATATCAATCTGCTACGGAAACTCGTCCAATCCATAAGTAGGATGACCTCTGCTGGAGAAAATTTCATTGAAAACCCACCCACTCGGGGACTCGCTGAGGAAAAATCAACACCAATCTCTACTCGGGAGATCTGCTAGGGAAAACCCTGTTGGGGATACCACACCTCTCTGCTGAGGAAGAGTATACTCTGGTGGTAAAAAAACCCATATCCGACCCTGCGCTGGGGAAAGACATCCACCACCCTGCTGGGGATGAGCGCTCACACCACGCTGGGGATACAGTATCACAAACCCGACTGCTGGGGAACAACACTCCCTTGATAACTCCGCTGGGGAACTTCCTAGGAAAACACCTACCAGGCACTCAGCGGGGGATCTCAACTGGGGAAATATTCGCTGGGGAATACACCCACTGGGGAATCTGCAAACACCCGGCCCACTGGGGACAGGCAATCCTTAGATCTGCTGAGGAAAGAAGGTACTATCCACAGACATCTCTACAGGGAACATAGCTCTGACAGCTCTCAAACTTGCTTGGAGAATACTTGCTGGGGAATGCTCACAGATGACGACCTGCAAAACAGTACAACAAATGCCCCAGGGGTGCACGGACATGATACGCTCAAGTGTCCTCAACATTCAAAGTGATTTTCAAATGTTTCATCTTCCTGCAAGTTATTGTTAAGCCTTCATGTTTTATATGCAATGTTTATCAAAAATTCGGACGTTTTTGCAAACAAAACAGTAAAATAAAAAACAAAGGGAGCTATTTATCTGAATAACGACTTTTATTGATTGAAAATGTGGCTGAAAAGGCGAATACATTGGGAAGCAATTCCTAGAAAGAGGTAATTGCGCACAAAAGGAAAATAAACTATCCTAATGGCAATGTGAATACGGCATCCACTATTTCCCAATTCTGTTATAACCCACAGATCATCAGTTTTCCTCCCAAGTTCCTTGCTTTCTGAGAAGAATGACTGGACCGATCACATCTTTCGAGATGGCAGCTGACGAAGTGCGATGAAGTACAGATAACTCCGACTGTAGTCTTCGCTTTAATCCCTCTTTTGGCTGGATCGCCCTTTTGGGTTTTCAATCCACCGGATACCCATTTTTGCCTAAGCCGCCCTTGCGGGTTTTTCGACTTACCGGTGTACAAATTCTTTCATTTTTATCCCTAATTTTTTCCCGAACCTTTCTTTCTGTTTTTTGGTTCGCCGGGATGCCCTTTTTTGCCTGGACTCTTTTATTCTTTTTGTCCACGGGGTCAATTTATACGAAGTATTTTTTGACTACGTCTGAGTTAACAGGGGACGGAAAATCTTCACCATCCATAGTTGTAAGCATCAAGGCTCCACCGGAGAAGACCTTCTTCACAACATATGGACCTTCATAATTAGGAGTCCACTTGCCCCTGTTATCTGTACCGGGAGGAAGGATCCTCTTCAAAACTAGATCACCAGTTTGATAAGTCCGAGGATGCACTTTCTGATCAAAGGCTCGCTTCATCCTTCTCTGATACAATTGCCCATGGCACACAGCTGCTAGCCATCTCTCTTCGATAAGGCTCAACTTGTTAAACCTTGTTCGAATCCACTCGGCTTCATCCAGCTTGACATCTAACAAAACCCTCAGAGACGGGATCTCCACTTCAACAGGTAGGACTGCTTCCATACCATACATAAGGGAGTACGAGGTTGCCCCGGTCGACGTACGTTCTGAGGTACGGTACCCGTGCGAAGCGAAAGGCAGCATCTCATGCCAATCCTTGTACGTTACGACCATCTTCTGCACAATCTTCTTGATATTCTTGTTAGCCACCTCTACAACACCATTCATCTTTGGTCTGTAAAGAGAAGAATTGTGATGTTCAATCTTGAAACCTCTGCAAAACTCTTTCATCATCTTGTTATTGAGATTCGAACCATTGTCAGTGATGATTCTCTCAGGAACTCCATAATGACACATGATTTCTTTCTTGATGAACCGGGCAACCACTTGTTTGGTAACATTAGCATAGGAAGCTGCTTCCACCCACTTGGTGAAGTAATCAATCGCAACCAAGATGAAGCGATGTCCATTCGAAGAAGTAGGCTCTATCTTCCCAATCATGTCAATGCCCTACATGGCGAACGGCCAAGGCGAGTTCATGACATTCAGAGGGCTTGGTGGCACATGCACCTTATCAGCATAAATTTGACACTTATGGCACTTCCGAGCGTATTTGAAACAATCGGATTCCATAGTCATCCAGTAATAACCGGCTCTCAACAGTTTCTTCGACATTGCATGACCACCAGCATGGGTACCAAACGAACCTTCATGCACTTCTTGCATCAACATGTATGCTTCGTGTCTATCCACGCATCTGAGCAAGACCATGTCAAAGTTCCTCTTATACAGCACATCATCCTGATTCAAATAAAAGCTTCCAGCTAGCCTTCTCAGGGTTTTCTTGTCATTCTTTGACGCACCTTCAGGATATTCATGGCTTTTGAGGAAGTTCTTGATATCATAATACCACGGTTTCTCATCAACAACAGACTCGGCTCCAAACACATACGCAGGCCTCTCGAGTCGATTTACCGCGACATGTGGCACATGATTCCACCAATGAACTTTTATCATGGAGGATAAAGTATCCAAAGCATCAGCCATCTGATTCTCATCCCGGGGGACATGATACAACTTCACCTTCTTGAAGAACGTCAGTATTCTTCGGGTGTAATCTCTATACGGAATCAAATGCGGCTGGTTGGTATTCCAATCTCCATTGACCTGATTGATCACTAGAGCTGAATCTCCGAATATGTCAAAAGTTTTGATCCTCAGATCAATGGCTTCTTCTATCCCCATGATACAAGCCTCATACTCAGCTTCGTTGTTGGTGACATCAAAAGTCAATCTAGCAGAAAAGGGTATATGAGCACCTTTAGGATTGATCAGCACTGCACCAACACCATTACCATTGACATTCACAGCCCCATCAAACATCAATGTCCACTTTTCATCAGGATCCGGTCCTTCCTCGACAAGAGGCTCCTCACAATCTTTCATCTTAAGATACATGATGTCTTCATCAGGGAATTCAAACATCATCGGCTGATAATCGTCACTCGGTTGCTCGGCGAGATAGTCTGACAAAACACTACCTTTGATAGCCTTCTGTGACGTGTACTGGATATCATATTCTGTTAAGATCATTTGCCAACGAGCAACACGTCCGGTGAGAGCCGGCTTCTCAAAGATGTATTTCACTCGATCCATCTTAGAAATCAACAAGGTAGTATGGTTCAACATATACTGCCTCAGTCGGCGAGCAGCCCAGGCCAAAGCACAGCAAGTTTTCTCAAGCTGTGAATATTTGATTTCACAGTCAGTAAACTTTTTGCTAAGGTAGTATATGGCATGCTCTTTTCGACCAGACTCGTCATGCTGTCCCAATACACACCCCATCGAATTCTCGGTCACTGACAGGTACATTATCAATGGTCTCCCTGGAACTGGAGGAATCAGGATTGGAGGTTTCTGTAAATATTCTTTTATCTTGTCAAAAGCTTTCTGACAATCATCATTCCACCTGATTGCTTGATTCTTTCTAAGCAATTTGAATATCGGTTCACACGTGGCAGTTAGGTGAGATACAAACCTTGCAATGTAGTTCAATCTCCCTAAAAACCCACGAACCTGCTTTTCTGTTTTCGGCTCAGGCATTTCTTGAATAGCTTTGACTTTTGCTGGGTCAACCTCAATCCCTTTCTCACTGACAATGAAGAACAACAGCTTCCCAGATCTCACTCCAAACGTACACTTGTTTGGATTCAGCCTCAGTTTGAACTTGACCAATCTGTCAAACAACTTCTGCAAATTAACCAAGTGCTCCTCTTCTGTCTGCGACTTCGCAATCATATCATCCACGTACACTTCAATCTCTTTGTGCATCATGTCATGAAAGAGAGTCGTCATTGCCCTCTGATAGGTAGCACCGGCATTCTTCAGCCCAAAGGGCATCACCTTATAGTAGAACATGCCCCAAGGTGTAATGAATGTCGTCTTTTCCATGTCCTCTGGCGCCATCTTGATCTGGTTATAGCCCGAGAAACCATCCATGAAGGAGAACACCGAGGATTGAGTCGTGTTATCAACCAATACATCGATGTGAGGTAATGGGAAATCATCTTTCGGACTCGCCCTATTCAAATCCCGGTAATCGACACACATTCTGACTTTGCCATCCTTCTTCGGCATGGGAACGATGTTGGCTACCCACGGTGGATAAGTTGTTACTGACAAGAAACCAGCATCGAACTGCTTCTGAACCTCTTCCTTGATCTTCACTGCCATATCAGGACTCGTTCTGCGAAGCTTTTGCTTGACCGAAGGACAATCATCTCTGAGAGGTAGTCTATGAACCACAATATCAGTATTCAGCCCAGGCATATCTTGATAAGACCAGGTGAATATCTCCACATACTCTCTCAGCATCTCGATCAACCTGCTCTTGACATCAGGTTTCAAAGCAACCCCGATCTTGATGTCTCTTCTGGCGTCCTCAGTACCAAGATTCACAATCTCCAACTCTTCCTGATGAGGTTGGATGACCCTTTCCTCTTGCTTCAACAATCTAGCCAATTCTTTCGGGAGTTCACAGTCTTCCTCACTCTCCTCTTCAGCTTGGTAGATGGGATTGTCGAAATCATACTGAGCCATAACAGATTTGTTCATAGTGGATGCCATAAGATCACTTCTGCATGTTTAATGCTTTGTTTTAGAAAAAGAGTTCAAGAAAGTCACAAAAAACAAAAACATTGCCATTTTTATTTTTTTTTGGAAATGAAAACAAAATAGAAAGACAGGGATCACAAAATTGTTTGCAAAACGTCCTTTATTAATGATGATCATTGAAAACATGAGGCCCTACAATGAACCACTACGCCTTGGGCAGAACGTAGGGTTTTGTGCAGAATGAAAAAACAAAAGAAAATTACTCTGTTTGAAGAGTAACTTGGACTACATCTTCTGCTGTCCAATTGTTGATCACTTCCCCTGGTGCACTCGGGCGAACCCAGCAGTCGAGATCACAATCACTGTCCCCATCTTCAACATCAGCTGCGAAGACGTCACCGTGATTCATCAGCCCAGCTCTGGTAAAGGTACTCGGACCTGCTTGACCAACCTGCTCCGCCTGCAAGGGTTGATAGCCAACACCAAACTTGTCTTCCTTAACCGGCAAGTCCACCATCTTGCCCCAGCCTTCAGCATTGCCAGAGTCAACAACCTCCTTAGCCTGCTTATACGAAGCGATTGAAGTACCCGACTTCCTCTGATCAGCGTACGCCACTCTCTCGAGAGCAACCGTCTCAAACGCCTGGCACAAGGTTTCGTGGATCTCGCCATCCACCTCGATAAACTTGAACGAGGACAGGTGACTCACCAAGATATCTTCTTCACCGCATACGGTCACGATCTGACCGTTCCAGACATACTTGAGTTTTTGGTGGAGAGTCGACGAGACTGCCCCTGCTGCATGAATCCATGGACGCCCCAACAAACAACTGTAGGCCGGTTGGATGTCCATGACATAAAAGATGATGTCAAACACCTCAGGACCTATCTTCACGGGCAAGGTAACTTCACCAAACACAGACCGTTTGGATCCGTCAAAAGCACGAACAATCAGGTCGCTAGGAGTAAGCACAACCCCTTCAACAGGTATCTTCTTCAGGATTTGCTTCGGCAGCACATTCAGAGAAGAACCGGTGTCTACCAGCACGTGAGACAACACCGCACCCTTGCACTCCATAGTGATGTGCAAGGCCTTGTTATGGTTTCGTCCTTCAGGCATCAGATCAAGATCAGTGAACCCCACGCCGTGCCTGGTGCTCACGTTAGCAATTACACCCTCCAGCTGGTTGACTGATATCTCTTGAGGTACATACGCCATATTCAACATTTTCAGCAAGGTGTTGCGATGTGCCTCAGAGCACAACAGTAATGAGAGAATAGAGATTTTGGACGGAGTTTGGTTAAGTTGATCTACAATCTTTTAATCACTCTTCTTTATGATTCTCATGAACTCCTCCACGTCCTTTTCAAACGAGCCACCAGGCACATTCGTTTGAGCAGGCTCCTCGCCCACCACAGGCTGTTTGCCCTTAGCTCTAGCAGATGCCTCATCATTAGCATCCCTCAACGGTTGAGGCGCAAACAGTCGTCCACTGCGAGTAAAACCTCCTGGTCCACCAACGTTGTCCACAACGGGACTCACAACCACAAGAGTTTACTAACTGGTGCACTAATTGTCACGGGCGCTTGATTCGACGGCTTAACCCGATTCTCGGCCCTTTTGTTGCTTTGGTAGGCATTATCGTATTTCCAAGGCACAACATTACTATTCTCAACCCTTCTGACCGGAGCGACAATTGTCGTAGGATTACTAGCAGAAAATGGTGCAGAGATGGTAACTGGATTACCACTTGTTGTAGGCGCACGTCCTTCAGACGGTTTGAAAAATATAGTGACAGTTGACACTGCCCCACGATCTCTATTATCAGCCCGGGCGAACTGGAAACAACCCTCGTCTATCAAACTCTGAATGCCAGCCCGCAACTGTTCACACCCATTATCAGATTCTGGACAGCCCAAACAATCTTCATCACAGCCCGGGTGGACACCACCATCTAGCAAACGGCCCTTGACAACCAGCAGAGAAGTCTGAATCTCACCAACACTAACCACAAGATCTTTCGCTTCTTCCCCTTCAACATAATTTACCCTATGCCCCCCATGCTGAGGCATAGGATTGTTTACAACGTTAGGCACCAGAGCGAAGTTGATCGTCTTGGCATCGATCAAATCTTGGACTTTGTGCTGGAAAGCCCGACACTTCTCAGTATGGTGCCCTGGTGCCCCAGAGTGGAAATCACATCGGACATTGGCATCGTACCCCGGAGGCAACACTGTTGGCGGAGCCATCGTTCTCAACTCAACGAACCCTAGTCTGAGCAACTCAGGCAGTAACTCAGTGTAGGTCATTGGCAGTGGGTCAAAACGCCTATCAGGAAGCCTCTGCCTCGGGTGATACGGACGTTGATGCTGTTGTTGTTGTTGTTGTTGCTGTTGTCTCGGTTGTTGTGGAGGTTGACGTTGTTGAGGTGCAGGAATGGTCACTGCAGCAACCTGGCGATATTGATTTCTGTTCTGAACCCGGCGGTGCTGAACAACATTCGTTTCACCATCTCTACGGCGAGGTGCCCCAGAAAAAGGTTTCTTTGATGAAGAGGAGCCAGCATCTTGGATCTTTCCAGCCTTGATCAAGCTCTCCGTCCTCTCACCATATATTACAACATCGGAAAAGCTTCCAAATGGGAAGCTCCCCATTCGGTCCATAAAGACTCCCTGAAGTGTGCCGATGAACATGTCAGTCAACTCCCTTTCCAGCATAGGGGGTTGAACTCTAGCAGCAAGTTCGCGCCACCTCTGGGCGTACTCTTTAAAGCTCTCACTGGATTTCTGACACAGACTCTGCAGCTGAGTCCGGCTAGGTGTCATATCCATGTTGTGCTTATATTGCCTGAGGAAAGCTTCTCCTAAATCCCTCCAGCATCGGATCGAATATCTCTTCAATTCCATGTACCAGTCCAAAGATGCCCCAGATAGACTATCTTGGAAAAAGTACATCCACATCTTTTCGTCGTCAGTATACGCGGAGATCTTCCGATAGTATTCCTGCACATGGGTGCGAGGGCAAGAAGTACCGTTGTACTTGTCAAAGGACGGCGCTTTGAACTTGTATGGGATTCTCAAGCCTTCAACTAATCCCATATTAGTCACATCAAACCCAAGGAAATTTTGACATTCCATCGCACGAATCTTTTCAGCCAGGGCATCAACCTTACGATCCCTATCCTCAACTCTGACCACCTCATCATCTGCACTCAGAAGCGTGAACATGTCCTCTTGTCTATCGACAATCGGAGCTAGATGACGAACCGGAGCCCGGGTAGCTCTGGCATTGACAGTCTCTGCAGCAAGAGGCTGTCCGTTGATCCTTATTCCTCTGAGTTCATCCCCGACAGCATAGTCGTTAGCGGGAGCAGCAACATTGATGGTCTCATGAGTAGGTACGGCAACAGGAGAAGCACGTTTGGAAGTCTGAATCACAGTCTCTTGCCTCTAAACCAAGGCTCGGAGCTCTTCCTGACCCTGCGCAACCCCTTGCATCATCGTCATAAACTGGGCCATGTTCGCCCTCATCTCAGCCAACTCAGTCTGAACCTGATCCATACTTCTCTGTTGATTGAGTCTGGTAGAATACCAGTGCGGTCTCTGATCAGCTATCCTGCCTGACACAGGAACCAGAGTGAGAAGTCGGAACGAGAACACCTGTTATGCAATATGATATGAGTATGATGCTAATGCATATGATGCACATGAAATGTTCATTTCCCAGGTATTCAAAGAGCCTAATTCATCTTCAAAAGATGATAACCTGCAACAACACAGAAGCAACAGGAACATCACCATACAAGAGCAATGGGTACAGAGTAAAGCCAACAATCTAATCTATAATTGACCAACAGGATCATACAACAAAGTCAACAAAGATCCAAAGGAAACAAAATACAACAATGAATCCCACCCAACAGGCCTGGGGGTGATTCTCAACATAAACATCAGAAAGTACAAACTAAGACAGACGACTTCCAGGAATGAGCGTCTTCAAGTAGTGACACTGGTCTATCAACAGTTCACACTCTGAACATTCTGGCAATGGAGTGATCTTCTCCTTCAACTATCTTCTAAGCTCTACAACTTCTGACCCAAGCTGGGTTTCTGATGCAAGTCTCTGGTCGACTTCCTTCTTCAACTGGATATCTTTGACTCTGAGTTGTTTCTCCAAGTCTCTGATCTTCTTCAGATAACTGGCCTTAGCTCTTTGCAATCTCAAACACTCTCTGTGCTCTGCGTTCAGCAAGCTCTCCATCTCTGCATAAGACCTCTTCTTGCTCCTTACTCCACCAACATTTGCACTCTGAATGTCTCTGAGCTGGTGAGTTAGATTTAACCTATCAGCTTTGGCTTGATACAACTCCATCTGGGCATCTTGCTCTTTCTCCTTCAGACGACGATTCTCCATCAGGACTTGCTTGTACTGCTCAACAGGTACACTCTGAGCAGGAATCAAAGGTGGTTGCTCTTGCAACGGCTTCGTCCTATCATAGGGTAGCAACAAAGTTTCCACTCTCTTCTTCACCCAATCAGTGTAATCGGGCATAGCAATGGAAAACTTCTTCCCTAAGACAGCTCCATCCTTAGCACCAATAGACTTCCAAGCTCTTCCAATCTGCTCCAATCTAACAGGGTCACTTCGCTTCTCAAAATACACACTCTCAACTATCTCATCTTCAAGTGGTCTTCCACTCATCACGAACCCCAACTGGCGAAGAGAAAGAACCGGGTTGTAATTGATGCAACCCTTAGTCCTTACAAGTGGCACGTTCCGGAACTCTCCACAACTCATGATAACATCACGCACATCCATCCGGTATGACTGCCATCTGATATCATATGAAGTAAGAGACATGACTCTCTGAGTCCACCTATGAGTGCTCTGAGCATCCACAAACGGTCCACTGACTGGCAGGAGAGACACGAACCATCTGAGCAAAAGAGGAAGGTAACACCTGATAGCTCCACCCTTACCATGCTTACTGTGGATAGCATAGTAAGGGTCAGCTAACAGAGTAGGGACCGGATTCCCTCCAATGAAGATGCAGACTGCAGCATAGTCAACAAAGTTGGGCATACTCGGAAACAGAACGATCCCATAGATCATAACAGCAAGCTGGGCGTGAAAAGCTTCCCAATTCCCCTTCTCTGCTTCTCCTCGGGAAACTCTCAACAGAAACTTCAAGGGCAGACCCATGACATCCCCACTGGTTTTCCAACTATCACTGATTTCTTTGATACTCAGATGAAGAGCTCTGGCTATACCCCTGAAATCAAACTCCTTCGGGACGTCCAAGAAAGGAACCTGATGCCGAATCGGGACACTCAACAGAATGGAGTACTCCTCGAGAGTAGGTGCCAACTGATAATCCTGAAAAGTGAAACATCGAAGCTCCGGGTCGTAGAACTGAAGAAGAGTCTGCAACGGTACCGGGTCAACTACCATCTTCAATAGAGTCAACAAATCCCCATACTGGTCAACAAACCCCTTCTGATTATCACTGGTCATAAGGCTGCTCAACTCAATCAGAGACGTCAGAGGCTCACGATGAAAGCTGTAGGAACAAGTCTTCCGCTTCGGCTCGGGAACTGTTGCCATCTCTATCAGTGAACCAAGCTCTGGAATGTACCTGAGAAATGATATGCATGCAGGGATGCGTTTTTCTTTTTTTTTCTTTTTTTTCAAAAAGTTTTTTGTTGCATTTTTTTTGAAAATAAACATGCTATGATTCACATGATGCAGACACGACTGGCAAGCTGTGCATCTCAGAACACAGGATCGAAGCTTCGGCTCGAATTCTGAACACAATCATCTGAAACCCAAAGTCATCTGATCAACTGTCATCTGAACCCAAATCTGAGGAGCTGAGTCACCAATAGTCACCAACAGTCACCATCAGTACCTGTTAAAATGATCATTCCCGCCCCACTCACGGGTGTCATCTAGGCCAGGGTAAGGTCGAAAGAAACGCAGCATAAATAACCTTTCGCAGAATATCATCATATACACACCCGAAGTATGTAACGATAATATCCCACCAGGGTCTGAACTGCTCGTGATATCAATGTTCCGCTAAGTGGCGCATACCACCCGCTTCCCATGAATCACTTTATTCCTAGGTGTCCTAGATTTCACTCATAGCCTGGGTATTGGGCCTTTTACCTCGAATAACTCCCACCCCCAAACAGAGAGACACAGCACATCCAGCAAATGAATGTGAATGAATGCAAACATTAATGCACATAATAAATGCAAACAATAAATGCACATATATACAAATGAATGCAATAAATAACACAGCAATCAGCAACCAAAACCCTAACCTAGAGAGCGCTAGGAGAGACTCGCTTAGGGAAGATGGACCAGCAAGAGGTCAACTTCTGGAGTCCCCAGCAGAGTCGCCAGTTGTCGCATTACGCGAAAAACCGGCGGGAAAACGAAACAACAGAGCCGCCACCATGCGTTATTTATCCCAAAAGAGGGAAAGGAAACGCTCGAAGTAAACCTGGAAAAGACATGGTCTCGCGACCAAAGAGAATGGGATCGGGAGTCGGTTATGCGAAGGGAAGGTATTAGCACCCCTACGCATCCGTCGTACTCGACGGGATCCACGCACAAAAGGAAGGAATATGGTTGCTAAAACACTGCTCACACACACACACTGGCTAAAAGAGACACAGAAAACAAAAGAAACTAACTCGGCAGGATATCGCATCCTGGGCCTACGTAGTCTATCAGGCATAAACATCAGAGTCGACGTAGTTCGGACTAGGGAAAACACATGCTCGCTAGGATGTCGCATCCTATGCATACGTATCTTCTTGGACGAAGAAGAATCAGAGCATTTGTATCTCGGCTCACGCACGCCAGACAAAACAAAACGCACACAGGAAACCGATTGCCAATCACTGGACTTACGTCAGACTCCACACAAAAATGGCAAACATGGGACCCGAATGCCAATTGCTGGACTTATATCAGCGCCCGAACCAAACAAACCCACACTGGAACCCGAATGCCAATCGCTGGACTTATATCAACTTCCAAGCACACAACAAACACACACAACGGGGGTTGAAAACAAAAAGGTTGCCCAGAGAGATCAGCTCAATCTCCTGCCTACATACCTCATCTGGTATGAGGATCAGGGCGACGTAGTTCCCCTACGCAGGGAAAAAGGACTAGCCTAACCAGATAACAAAGGGAGACACAACTAGGGAGACTACGACTCGAGCCTAGATGTTATCATGCAAAATCATCCCTAATTCAAGGTTTCTAGCTAACTTGCATAGGGAGCAAGCTATCCTATTCAGCACAGGTAAACAGCAAACAATCACAAACAGCACACACTATATACACACAAAGTGGGGCTCAAACAAAGGTTAGGCTGCAAAGCAAGCCAACTGTACAGAGGTGTGATTTGCTCTTAACCACTGACATTGAGAGTCAGGGTGAAGCAGAGGAAAGGTGAGTGAAGATGAGACTTCACAGCTCTTATCCCTGGCCAGGGAGAGCTTCAGACAATGAAGTGTGGGTTCAGAAAGTGGGAACCCTTCTACACTTATGACACTGACTCAACTGTACAACGGTACAAAGATCTTGGGTTACTATCCACAATGCATCAACACCGGTTGTGTGAGCAGAGGGATGACTCAACAAGAATAGCAGGGGATGGATTGCACATCCCTTGTATCTGCCAATTGCCTTATCAAAAGGTCTTTTCCTGCTTGGGGACAAAAATAAACAAGCACAAGCATTGCCCCTTAAGGAGGACTTCAGACAGGTGCCTGGCCAAGTAACAGGCCAGGTCTTCCAGACTACATGGAGAAGAGATCATTATACCTCAATGCTCAAGTTATCAAGCAAAGCAAGAACATTCACAAGGGAACTATAGCAACTAAGGTATCTTGTGTGAAGTGCAGATCTTGATTTGGAGTTTTTTGGAAGTGTGAGCTTGAAACAGATGCTTAATGATGATGTAGAAGATGAATGAAATCAAATCTTTAGCTCAACAATGCTCAGATTCGAGGGAATTTGCAACTGCCATGTGAATCTTCACTCTTCAACAGTTCCAATTCAGCATGAATTCTCCAATGTTTTGCTTCAATTCAATTCCACAATGCCTGCAGATGAAGGTTAGAGCAAGGAACAAGCAAAGAAATCAAGAAATTCAATGGAAAGATTTGAAAATTTTTGAGAGGATTTGAGAGAATTTTGAGAATTTTCTGTTTGGATCTGAGATTGTGATTGCTCATTTCAGAATTCTGTTACAATTAGTGCTTTATACCACCTGTTAATCCACTTATTAAACATGATTAGCAAAATGGAAATGGGTTAGTGAAATGCTCATGTTATGCAAAAATGCCAAAATGCCCTTTTTCAAATAGAACCAATGGAACAGTAAAAATTCATTTGAGGCAAGTCACAAATTTTGTTTAGAAGCAATTGCAATTGGTTTGGCATGAAAACTGTATGTAGTTTTCAAAATGACCTTTTTTCCCACCAAAATTCAAATTGGTTCACTTGAAAAATGGACTTTTTATGTGATGATTTTTGATGAAATGTAATGATGGATTATGATAGTGCATGTCAAATGGAGTTTTCTCAAAAAAGAATCACTCAAATTGGCCAAATGGTTCAAGAGTTATGCCACTTTGAAGTTCAACTTTTCTTGACAATGATTTGATCATAATTTCTCAACCACACATGATAAATGAGTGTTCTTGGACTTTTTGGAAAGGTGAGAGCAAGCTCTTCAACTTTCATGTTGGAAAAAATTTCATTTGAAGCATGCATGATGATGTAAATTTGAGGAGAAGAACTTTCCATTTTTGGCAGTTTGAAATTACAGGTCACTTACTATTTTTGGAAACTTTTCATCTGACCTCAAATTCTTCAATCTTGATCTTTGAAATGTCAAATGAGACTTGTATGGACATGAATGAAGCTTTTCAAACCATCTCCCACCTTCAAATCCATGATTTCATGCACAGTTGACCACAGTTGACCACAGTTGACTTTCTAGGGTTTCAGATGAATTTCAGCTTGACTGTTGAGCTTTGATCATCCAATCTTTGGCCAAATCACTTCAAAATAATCCCTAGGTCATATGAACTTGATAAATCAACCCTAGGGCTTTGTCTCAATAGAAATTGCACATGCTTGCTTGATGGACTGATTCTCCTAATCATCTTGACCTAATCTTGTCTGATGACTTGCACTTGGGCAATGGACAATGCAATGCTATGCAGTGGACTATGTTATGTTAATGACCTAATCATGAAAATGAATGTACAAAAGGTAGGTTCAAATTTAAGGTGCTACACCCATTTGCTAGACGACGAAACTGAGGGAGACACGTCCGGTCAAGCAAGGGGGCAAGGTATAAGTTTAAAATACCTTAAACAATATTATGCCAGTATAGTAATTCCCGACGATTCAACCGAGTATGAGAAAATAATAAAAGCTTGGTGTTATATTATGATTTTATTTGATAATTTTTTGTTTCCAGAAAGTACAGGTAATTTTGTAAATATAATGTATTTACCTTTATTACGCAACATTAATAAGGTAAACACTTATAGTTAGGGTTCAGCTGTATTGGCCCATCTATATAGTGCAATGTATAGAACTACAAAAAAGAATACCTATATTTTTTTCATGTGCGTATTTGCTTCAAGCTTGGGGTTGGTCAAGAATGTCGTCGCTCGCCCCGATAAATGAGCGCCCATTCGTGTTCCCGTTTGCAACCAAGTAAGTCTAACACTTTACCATTCACCATTTAGTTAATTATATTTTATATTATAATTAATAGTAAATAACATTTTTCACTTCTTTTTTATCTTAGGTGGTCAGTAAGGGAAATGAACTACAACAGGTGTCTGAAACACGCTATTGTAGTCTATCGAAATCTATTGGACCACATTGGACATGACGATGTAATAATCCTACCCAACTATATTTTAATTTAAAAATACTTCTCAAATTATTTTCCATCTAATCGTTTCGTATTGTTTTACAGTTTGTCTGGAGGCCATATCTGGGTCTGGATCATGATGTGAACCATGACGATGCTGCAGTTTAGACAACGAAGACATCGGTTATCCGATTCACTATGGTGGAAATGCACCAGAGTGACCGGGTCAAACTGCTGTTCTGAATGCTACAACAGATTCCAGAATCTCCCACGTGTTTGGGGAATTGACATCAAAAAAGGGTTGATGCACAATGGGATTATTCTGATTGGAGAGACTTTGCAAAAGACATGTGTCGTCCATAGAGGAATCAAAGACAACCCATCTTGAACGAACCAGATATCCATGGTGCAAGACCGACTCAATAAAATATATGGCATGGTTTAGATCGGTAACAACTCAATAATTTGTATCTGAGCCGCGGTATTTGATGGATCCACGCCAACATGCTTCGTCATCGTATGCCACACAACAATTCACCACCCAACACCAATGTGAACCCACCCAAACCCAACAACCAACCATACAACATCAACCAACCACATACACACAACAACCAAACACCCAACATCGCAACCCGTTCATGCCAACCACCCAACAACCAACCATCCAACGTCGCAATCCATTCATACCTCTCACTCAAACACAAAACAAGAATCAAACCCCGCAACCACAACTGTCTATAGCCCAGATGATTCATATGGGTCACTTCATCGTAGCCCCCCATCAATAACACCCAACCATTGTTTAACTATAGTCGCCCCAGAAACCATTGCTTTGTTTCCAAAACGACTCAATGACCCAATTTGGGCAACTATATCGTCCCCAATTCACTCAACCACAACGCCCTAACTACGATGACATGGGCACCGAACTCCATTACGGAAGCGCCGTTGGCCAGAGCCCCTCCGGATATTGGGAGCAAATGATGACACATCTATCAAATACCGCTGGAACTTCCGTTGGACCTTCCAACCAACCATCGCTCGATCAGGTCAGCACACAAAGACCCCAAACACCTCAAGAAAATCGTGGAAGACCTAGGAGATAAACTAACGCACCGGGATGTGGAACAGGGGGACGTTATAATCGGACGGGTCATTAGTTTATTGTCAGTCCAATGTAACCAATTATTACATCATCAATGAATTTTTTTTCATTACTATTTCTTTTTTATTAAATAATAAAAATTAAATATTAATAATTAAAAAAAAATAGCAGGGGGTGTATGCGCCAGATGAATTGGCGCATACACCAATCAAACATACATAGGCGCCACTAACATTGGCGCCTCCTCATGAGGCCCAATGTAGGCGCCACTAGCATTGGCGCCTCCTCACGAGGAGTCTAATGCATGCGTCAATGCTATTGGCGCCTCCTCTTCATGCATTGGGGGTACGTCAATTCATCTGCCGCATCCTCTATCAAACCTGATTATTTTGGTAATATTTTTGAATAATTGGTTATTTTGGAATTATTTTTGAAAATAATGGTTATTTTGAAAAAAAATTCTAAAAGTTTGTTTTAATATATTTGTAATATTTTAATACAAATAAAATAAAAAATAAAATTAATTATAAAAACAATGATATATTTTATTAGTTCATAAATGTCTATTGATTGCTTACTCATTCCATCCTAAAATAAGAATAGTTTAAGGTTTTTATAAATTGTCATAAATGTATAGGAGAATAATGACTTGAAAGAAGTTTTAATTATTTATTTGTATTCTGAAAGAAATTGATATTGAAAAAGTAAAATGATGTTTATTTTGAGATAAATTTTGTTTGGTAAAATAATTTTGAAATGAAGTACCTCTCTAATGAAAGTAAAGTTTTGAAAACTAAAAATAATGCAGCGTTGTTCAATAGCGAACCAAAATATTAGTTTAAAAATTGGAGAGTAAAAAAATATAATTTTAGCAAAATAGAAGATAAATAAATAAATTTAAGTCAGTAATTTTAAAAGTATTTGTTTTTTAAATTATGAATTTATATTGTGAAAAGTAATCTAATAATTTTAGATGTAATTGATGGTAATAAATTCAGAATTTGAAATTTAAATTCTTTGAAATATAAAATATAATATATATTTTTGGTGACGATTAGGGCTTTCATTGATAGAATTTTTTTTGGTGACAACTCAGAATTTGAAATGTATATTCTTTTAAATTCAGAATGTAAGTAAATAGTTTTTTTTGGGGACGTTTCAGAATTTGAAACTTAAACTATTTAACTCATATAATAAAAATAATAATTTTTTAAGTTTGTTTAATCAAATATATATTTATTTATTAGTAAAATGGGAGGATCAAAGGTCTAAAATGAGGAGACATTAGGCAGCATGTCTCATAGACATTTGAACCGTTACTAAAAAAATTATCATCGAATCAGATACAACCATCAAAACTGGACAAATCTAGTTTGGTTAAAAAATCAGCACACTTAATAGTTTTTCTAAAAATGTGAATGAATGCACTTCTTTAAAATGCTGAAGGAGAAGAAGAATATGCCTAGCCAAAGTCGAACCTTGTTTAGACTTCAAAGGCGACCCTTGGAGAGCATCTGCTACTGTCTTTTTGCCATCTTGAACAATAAGGTTCTTGAAATCTCTCTTCCAAGCAAGCTCCAAACCCATAAGGACACCCCAGAATTCTGTAGCAAGACTATTGCAATCACCAATAGTCTTATGAAAGCCACAAAGTTATCTTTCTTGACTGTCACGAAAAACACCCCCACACTTAGTAAGCAATCTGCTAGTGGTAGCCCCGTCAGAATTAAAACAAACCCGAAGGTGTGAAAAACATAAGAAAGGGGGTTTGAATTGAGTTTTATAAAACAAAAGTTTTTTACCAACTCAAGAACACCACTTAAAAGTTAATAACAAAGAGATAAAAACACAAGTATTTTATTATCGTTCGCTTGAAACTCAAAGCTACTATAGTCCACCCTCCAAAGTGATTTCACCTTATACACACAGATTTAATCCACTATAATCAACTGATTAGAATAATCACAAAGAAGCTTTTGTTTATTAAGTGGATCACTGGATTAAGATGCATATTATTGTTATTCATTCATTGAGCATGGTACATGTCATTGTAGTCAATGACATCATCTACTCCATGCATAGGTTGCCTCGAAGGCTCACGTCTCATTAATTCAAGATTATAAAAAGCATCATTTGGTTCATCAGTACAAATTGATTCATATCAACAAGTCCTTTTGGCCGACCTACAAGATTGTTGCATTATTATGGTCCATCACATCTCATGGCGAGCATTCCTATTAAATGAGCATTTTTTTCTACTCATCTCGGGCCATGTCTAAAGAGCTATTTAACGGATGGCCTAGGATTTGCATTTCCTGGTCCTGATTTGAGAAAATTTCCTGAGGATTTAGATTCAATGTCTTTTAATTCCTATAAGAAAGAAAATGAAACAGTTTTCTATGGACTTCATAATAATGTTACTTTTGATCAAAAAATACAAATTTAGATGTACAAAACCATTCTTTTTCCATATGGGCACGATCCTTTTGAGAATAAATTTTGTAAGGGGCATAGTTTACAGTTATATTGGTAGACCTCATGATTTACACACAGCCATGGCCTATGATCTAAAGACTTGAGGACATTACAATAAAAAAGTATATAAGCTTAAAACATCATGACAGTTGACCACGACAACTCCATGCACTCTCTTCACCAAAACACTTCCAAAAGCAGTAAACTTGGTATCATGAGTGAAACCTGCAGGATTCAAAGAAACAATGAGTAAGGATTTTCCCAAAGAGATTATGATCAAAAGAAGAAAAACTGTCACAAGCTGCCGAACGGCAAAACAGCAAAAACAAGCCGTCACACCCAAAAAACAAAAAACGGCTACAGACGCAAGTTCAGAGTATTCCTCCCACAGCAGGCCATGTTGCAGACCTTGGCAACATGATTGTCCTTCAATGGCAGGATGGTTAACAACTCCAAGACAGATGATTCAGTTCCAGAATGTTGATGTTAATAACTGGATAGGGATTTGGTCGGTAGCAGAGATGTTAAACAATCGAGAAAACTAACATGCTAAACACAGTTGAGAGTATCTCTTAGCCTACACTTGGAAATGAGGATACATTTAAAGATTCACCTTTTTGGGACATAAGGTTTAGCTATAGCGGCAGGACCATTGCATTATGAATCATCAATTAAAGACGGGATTGGTTTAAACGCCATAATGCTCCAAACCAAAACAGTGCCAGGGTATGCTTCAAAAAAAAACCTGTTACAATAGAACCTATTATCAGAGAACCATGACAGATGCTGAACCATGACAAGAAGAAACCTGTTACCAAACCATCTAACCTTGATCAAATATACGATCTAAAAACTGCACAAACCACTACTGCATCACCAAGCATAGCAACCCACAAATCAGCTCACGCACAAGCAAAGTATCCAAAACAAAAATAATCATTACCATAGCAAAATTTCATTCAAACTTCTAACACAATAGCTAACAACATCACATTCCAAGTTAACAGGTTTTCAGCATATGACTAACCTCATGGTAATAGAATCACAGAGCAATCATGACTACCACCATGTAAAACACAGCAGACTAGCAATCCAAGCTCAGCCATCAACAAGGTTAACATCCATACAAGTATCATCAAGCATCCTGAATATCATTCAGATCACCTACCAAATACCAAACCAAGTATCAAACATGGCATCAATTTAATGGTCATAAGACTTGTAAGCACACAATTGTTATGATAAACCAAAGGCAAAGATTCACAGGATTCGAAAATACTTGAGCAGCAATTCATACCTAAATGTATTAAGTCCTCACATCAGCAAAAACGGAAGAAGTGTTGTGAATCGAAGTTGAGAAGTCATCAATTAAGGTTAAAATATATGCCAGTAAATACCAATTTCCTTACCTCAATTGTTGAAGGTTTCACCGCAGTAAAAACTAGATGGGAGATTCAGTGAAGACGGCCACGCATTTGGAGATTTTTTGGGACCACAATCAAATCCGTTTCCTACCACATTTACATTGGTCCCCACCAAAATCTAAAGAAAGATTTGATGCTAACGGAATGATTCCTTTTTGCACCATCTGCCAAGGATCCACACACGATTTTGGGGAGCTCATTTCACTCTATAAAAAGGAAAGCTAATCGATTGAAAAAGGAGAGAAGAAAAATACCGTCACTCTGCTGAAATCCCAAACGAACCTTACACCGAAAAGCTCCGCTAAAACTCTGTATTTCAACTCTGATTTTCACACTGAAAATCAGGGTTTGAAGAGCTTGACCCCTTCAATCGCGTGCAAAAGGAAATGACAATCAATTAGAGGAGAAAGTCAGAATCAGACAGAAAACAAGGAGTGGATACAGAAGGATAGAAAGAAAAGGAAGAAACTTGAAACAACAAGCAAAAGAAGAGGGACAACGTCATACATACTCACCGAAGGTAATCATGGCCGTCAGGTCTTCGTCGGGGCTACGATGCTCCGGCGGAATCTTTCCCTTTTATTTTGCTTTAAAGTGCTTTGACCTTGTATTTTGACTCGTTAATTTCTGCTGTTGATTGTGATATAGAAAACGGGTTAGAAGCTAAGATTAGGTTTTCCTTTGAGGTTCCGATTCGCTACTGTTTTCTAGATCCCGTCGAGGATTTGGAGGTTTGAGGGGATTGTGGTCGTTTGTCACGTTGGAAGTTTTGAACTTCATGTTCGAGTCCTGGTTTGTTTGAGGATGAACACCGAAGGGTGTTCATCGGTTTCCTTTCAAATTTTTTTTCTCTCTCTGCAGTTTTGGATTGGGACCATGCACACGATTTAATAGGGAGAGGATATTTTCCAGAAAGAATGAAGAGTCGTTTTAAGAGAGAGAGACAAAATTATTTTGATTTATTTCTTTGCTTTAAGGGGTGATTGTTTCTTCTTTTAAAATATTATTAAGAGTAAATTAATGTTATTGATGATAGATACTTGGGTGCTGTCAGATTATGTTCCCAAAATCTTTATGATGTTATCAATGAACAATGATGCGCGTGGCGGTAGGTAAACCGAGGCCAACCTTTTCTCTTCTCGGCGGTACCACTTGGCTGAGTAGGAGAGGATTTTGGGCCTTGTGGCCCATCCCGGAAATAACACTACTTTAAGTCCCTTGGGCCTTCTTTGATCCAATGTTTAGGGCCTAACTTTTTATTTATTTCCCAAACATTCCAATTTGGTCTACTTGGTTTATGAGCTATTCTTGATTGTTTTAATTAAAATTAAGATAACACTAATATTAGAAATATTTATTAGTTCGGTTTCGATTACTATTTTCAGCTCTTCTTTTTATCTTGTTATAATTTTATAATAGTTAAATAGTGGATTAATGGTTAACGTCAACAAATAATTTACTTTATTTTCTAATAAATAAGTTTGACGTTGGTCCAATACCAAATAGTCTTTCCCAAAAGTATATTAATTCTAAATAAATTCAAATTCACCGTATTTAAATAGTATTCTCTTAAAAATTATTTAATTTAATTTTGAATGAAAAGGAGAATAGTAAGCCTCCGCTTCACTATCTCTCGACTATTCGAACAATTGGCGTACGCCATATTGCTCGGATTTTCGTCATTCATTTAAAACCCTAAAACTCCATAAAATTAAAATCACTCCACCAATTAATTATAAATTCTAAAAGTTTTATTTTTAATAATTAATCTTTGAATGAAAAGGAGAATAGTGAGCATCCGCTTCATTATCTCTCGATTATTCGAATAATTGGCGTACGCCATATTGCTCGGATTTTCGTCATTCAATTAAAACCCTAATAATCATACAATTTCAAATCAATTTTTCAAATCAAACATAGGTTCTAAATTCAAATTATTTCTAAACTTCAACCATCATATTCAAATCATTTTCCAAATCAACTACAAATTCTAAAACATTTAATTCTAAATTTATGATAATAAAGAGGATAGGAGGCGTACGCCTCACTATCTTTCGATTATTCGAATAATTGGCGTACGCCACATTACTCGAGTTTCTGTCATCAAACTTAAAACACAATCGAATAAACTCAAATCACCTCTTATATCAAACCCAATTTTACAAAATAAACTATACAACTTCAATAGAGAATGGGAGGCGTACGCCTCACCACTCCTTGATTATTTGAATAATTGGTGTACGCCACCTTGCTCAAATCATCGACAAATCCAAACCTACCAACCCAAAATTAAAGCTATCTTCATAAATCGAATACAATATCTAAACATATCTTTTTACAATTTAAACCTCGGGTGATAAAAGATGGGAGGCGTACGCCTCACCGTCTCTCGATTATTTGGATAATTGGCGTGCGCCATATTGCACAAATTATCGACTTCCGACTAAAACACGTTAAATAAACTTGGATAAGGGAATAGGTGGCGTACGCCTCGTTATTCTTTGAATAAGCAAGTAGGAGGCGTACGCCTCACTACCGTGCGTATTCAACATCCACAAACAAACTTTCAAAACAATTCGAACGAAAAGGGAATAAAAGGCGCACGCCTTATTATTCCTCGAAAGAATTGAACGATTGGTGTACACCATATTGCTCAATCTTTCGTCGTTCCTCAAATCATCAACAAATCAAACCTAACTTCTTGCCCTCGAGCGATCGAAACCAATCAAATCCAAACACGTCAATTCAACTCGTCACCCCCGCGTGACCAAAACCCTTTCAAAAAGAACACTGTCAATCCTTTCTAATGCGCACAACAAACCAGTGCTAGAGCCTCCACCGAGAGTAGACAAGCCAGTGTTTAGCCGTTAGAACGTCGACCTACACAGTCGTTCATCAAAACAAAACACAACCAATATTCGTAGTAGCCCGAACTACGAATGCTCTGAATTCCTTATTGCACCATAAGGATACGTAGGCAGGAGATTGATGTATCTTCGCGAGCACACTAATAAAAAACCTCCCATTTCCCCCATCCTGAGGTCTTCATCTACATCTATCATCAATTCTAATTACTCGAAGCAAGCAGATAAACAGTCAATTAAGAGTCAAATAGCAAAATCAGACTAAAAGGTTCCCGTTGAGTACAACGGACGTGAGGGGTGCTAATACCTTCCCCTTGCGTAATCGACTCTCGAACCCGAATATGGTTGCGACGACCATTATTCTTATTTCTAAAGGTTTTCTCGATATTTTCCTATTCCTTCATTGGAATAAATAAAGTTCGGTGGCGACTCTGTTTCGAACAACATTTTTTTTCCGCGTCCTATCGCGAGGGATCGCATTATCATCTTTTTTTGAGGTGCGACAATTACATGCGACTCTATATGACTAATGCACAAATACAAGCTATTCAAAATCCTTTGATTCTTAGTAAAATTGGTGTCCCCACAACGGCAATAAAGTGGATGAATTTTTCTGAAATGAGTCATCTTATATCAAATGTATATGACTGAGTTTTAGTTTAGTTTACAAGAAATAGTTTTTCGTAAATCGTTTTCCCTCTGCTAAGTTGCCCTCCAAATAATTTAAATGGCCGGGTTGTCTTGATCAGACAGATTGCTACTAAGATGCATTTTATACAAGCTTATTTGAAACGAGGGTGTCCTCTACCACCAACATTCGTAGAATGGAGAGAACGTCTTAAGGAAGAAACATCTGAGTGAGAACTTTGCTTTTTTGGATAGGATGCATGAGTTCTAGAAATTAAATGATGTTGAAAAATAATACAATAGAAAAAAGTCTAATGCGAAAAGTTCAATAAATTTAAAAAGATGTCATCGATTTTGATGCATTTTAATCGTATGTACTTCTAATTTTGTTGATTCACTATGTTCATTTTTATTCTTATATCTTCATTTTAAGATGTCCAAACATAATCTAAGCGTATAAATAAAGCATTACTTTTGAAAACAAATTAATTGTTGAGTTTCTAGTAAGAGATGAGTCCTCTTCAATTCTGGACAAATTCTACATAAGAGTTTTTAAATGTTGTGAAACTGAAGTTATTAGACTAAGGTTTTGCTTAAATTGATGCAATGAGATGATATGAAGTGATATGAGATGAAATAGAATAAGATTACATTGTTTGAGTTAATTAAAATCAGATCCAGTATAATAAAATTTTATTATTCTATTTTATTTCATTTCATCACTTTTCATTAGCATTGTTTCCCTTAGATATGAGGAATAAAAAATTACATCACTTTCTACTAGTATTGATCACTTTCTACGAGTATTGTTCCCTTTAATATGAGCAGAATGAAAATTTTCATCACTTTCCATCAGTATTGTTTCTCTTTTATATGAGCAGAATCAAAAACTTACTTTGTTTTTATCGCTAATTATTCAAATAATAAAGTAATAAAATTTCTATTTCACTCTATTCTATTTTGCTAAATTTCAATAACTCTATTTATCTTAAGATATTAAAATATAATCTAAAATAATATAATAAAATTGTATATCTAACGAACTAGAAATTTTTGTCTTAAAAAATCTAGCATCATACTAACAAAAAATTATTAAAATTTATATATGCAGATGGGTGGCTGACCAATTAAATAAAAAATATTAAAACATAATAATTTTTAGTTTTATGCTATCTTTACAAGTACTCTGGCGGTGAGCAAGTTGTCCATTTACATATGGATAGTACTGCTTATAAAAAAATAAGAATGGATAAAACCATATATAAAACCAATCCAAAATATCCGGATCCATGTCCAGATCCGCTTGGAGTTTCGCTTCACTTCTCTAGGGTTTCTCAAACGCATTATAGAATCTCTCCACTCTCAGATTTCCTCTATAGATTAAAGAAGCATCGGAGAACTAATTCCGTCACCGGAAACCGAACGCCGTTGCCGGAAACAAAAAACCTGAACCGAAAAAAATGTCAAGCAAGAAGAAGCACAAACGAAAACACAGCGACAACGATGAAGACGACGACGTTTTCTACTACCGCTACTGCGCTTCGTCCTCAACCCCCAACACCACCACCGGCACCACATCCAGTAATCAACCCCAATCAAAACCGAACAACAAAGGATCATCAATAGGAGGAACAGGTGAACCCTTAGCACCATCAAAATCGACGCTATACGTTTCTAATCTAGATTACTCCCTAACAAACTCCGATCTCCATACGCTCTTCTCTACTTTCGGCCGCATCGCGCGTGTAACCGTTCTCAAAGACTGTCACACGCGCCTAAGCCGCGGTGTCGCGTTTGTCCAATTCGTTTCTCGTAGTGACGCCCAACGCGCCGTGGCCGAGATGAATAAGAAGATTCTCAATGGAAGGACTCTAACTGCTTCTATTGCTGCTGATAATGGACGTGCTCCAGAGTTTATTCGGAAGCGCGTGTACAATACTGAGACTGCTTTGTGTTATGCGTGTGGGGGGCATGGTCATTTGTCGTATGAGTGTCCTAAGAATCAGTTGGGGCCGAGGCCGCGGCCTCAGCCTAAGAAGCCGCGACGGGGATTTAGTGGGCTGAGGGATAGGGATGGGGAGGAGGAAGGTGATGATGATGAGGAGGAGGGTGGTCAGATTGCTGCGGAGCAGTTTGACGATAATTGGGATTCTGTTGTGGATGATGAAGCGGGTGAAAGGTTGCTGGGGAGAAACAGAAATGATGATGAGGGTTTGGACAACAACAAGACGAAGAAGAAAGGGAAGAAAGCTGGGTATTTCAGTGATGAGAGTGATCATGATGATGATGATTGATCATGACTATGTAGCATTGACACTTCAGATTGAAGGTGTGTGTTTCGTATTCCGCCTTACCGCATTATTCAACTAGTCATGTGTGTCGTGTCTATATATGTGCCAGTGTTTCATAGATCTAAATGGCAATTTTTTGTTTTTATCAAGATATAGTGTAATTGATGAAATTGTTTATATGTTGTTGGCTTGGTTGGATGTGTTTATGGTTTTGATCACAAGCACATGTTAGTTATTAGTTATTGTGGTAGTAATTAGTGATAGTGGTGGTGAATTGGTGATGAGCATTTTTGTGTATTCCATATTTTCATAGTTAATGAATGATGACAGACGAGTCTCTTATTTATCGGCTTAATTTAGCATTCGGTTTACCTATAAAACAGAAAGGAAAAGCCTGTTCGTTATGTTTTTTATTTTGGTTCAGTTAAAACATGTAATGTAATCAAATTGTAACACCCTGGTTTACTTTATGCACATCTTGTTATCATATAAGTAAGGTTTTTAATTACAGTTGTGGTGGTTATGTTATGATATTTGATATGTAGAATATTGTAGTCAGATATAGCTGGATTTGATGTGGTTGTTGAGATCTTGAAAAGCATAGGTTGTAGACTTGTAGTCACAATTACTGTCGCCGTTCTTGTGGAAAGCAGTTTAAAACCATGGGTAACAGTTCTTCTGATTACCTTTACTCTTTGATGTCTACTGAGCATTTTTATGCAGATTGATGAGTATTTCTCAAGTTTCTCTTAGAATGCTTAAATTGCTTCTCCCAGAGAAAATGTGGTATCCTTTTCATGCATAATCACTTGGCTGAGCTTGAGAATAATACCAATTTGTGCCTCACCCTCGACACTAGGCTTTAAATTACAGGTTTAATTATTCTGTAACTTTTTGAACCATGGGCTAATCTTGCATGTCATTGTAATGATATGTAGAAAAAGAAATTGGTTATTGTTATGCTATTTCCTTTCTTTCTGAATTATGGCTTTGAATCGGATTAAGTATAGTTATATTATATGGAGTTTGGGGTCAATTTTTACTGTTGCACTGTTGGTTTTAAGCATTGTTGGTTTTGGATATATCTATAACTCTGAAACCATATTCAGTTGACAGTTATATATAACCGATAGATACCATATTCATGATTGTCTATATACTTTTGTATGCTCATATTTTTTACTAATTGAATCATTGTCTTATGGCACAAGTTAATGAAAATAGTAGAGTTCATATCCTCTATGAATAGGATTAACATGAAGCTTGATTACATAGTACGATAATTGTACTCAGATATAAAGATATTGGGAGTTTTGTGAAATTCAGGATATCGGTTTCTTGAATTTTGTTGAAGTTTGAGCAGATTCAAATAGGGTTAATATGGGTGTTCTTGAAGAGGAAGTAGGTAAAAGTTTGGAATTTTTTTTCAAAATAATAATTATTTTTAATTTTTTTTCAAAATAACTAATTATTTAAAAAAATTATCAAAATAACCAGGTTTGGTAGAGGATGCGTCAGATGAACTGGGGCACCCCCAATGCATAAAGAGGAGGCGTCAATAGCATTGGCGCATGCATTGCGCTCCTCACGAGGAGGCGCCACTAGCATTGGCGCATGCATTGCGCTCCTCACGAGGAGGCGCCAATACTAGTGGCGCCTGCATTGGGCCTCATGAGGAGGCGCCAATGCTAGTGGCGCCTAGGTGCATTTGGTTGTGTGGGCGCTAATTCATCTGGCTGCATGTGATGGTCATGTGGGCGTCAATCCCTCAAGCGCCCACATGTTTTGTCCGTCTCTATAAATACCACGCATTGGATGCACTATTTTTCACTCAAACTCATCTCCTAATACAATTCAACCACCATCAATTTCAATTTTCCCTGTTTCAACAATGTCTGCATACATTCAAAAACAAAGTGCTGATGTAATATTTTCTGCCGTTGCGGCTCCGGTACAGATTCGAGTTTGGAACACAAATATGTTTGAACGTCTTAATCGGACGTTGTATAGTTGGTTAGAGGGAGAAATTGGAGAGGGTGAACGGATTAGAAGAATACAATGGCTTGTGTCCACGTTCAACCAACACGGAGAATTACGCGAATTGGTGGATATTAAGACAGACCAAGACGCTCGTAGGATGATGCATTACATGTTCAAAATTGTTTTGCTGGTTGTAATTGCATAGTTCTTGTATTTGTTATAATTATATGTGTTACTGTTTATGCAATGGTACTTTCGTGACAGACGTCTAATATGAAATAAATTTAATTTTTCATATATTGCAATAGAGGTACATGTAAATTTATCTGGTTGTGCTCATTCTAACACTAGGACAGTTATTACGATTGTGACCTAGTTGACGGCATGAACTACATAGTCTAACCATTTTGTTCGCCGTATCCATTTCGGTTCGAATTCGGATGCTGTTTGGGCGACCCTTTTTCTTCCTTCGCATAACTTCGTTGTGCCAGACAATGTCCCCTTGATATTCTGGCCAATAATCCTCTTTTGCCACTACGAAAAAACTAATTTTATAAACATTTGAAAGACTGACGACTTTGTAAACTTCAGATAACAAGTATGATGGATCCCTTTGAACCTTTGAGCATGCCGCAAGGACATGGGAGCGGGGGTACGAAAGGCTTGGAACTTTCTGCAGTCGCACTAACCTCTATCTAGTTCGACTCTGTACTGTCCCATCGGCATGCCCTCATTGTGATACATGGACTCGACAACACTAAACCAACCTTTACTTCGGTCAAAGACCGTAACCACATGTGTGTTTGCTTTGGCAGCTTCATGTCTGATGAATTTCATCGAAGCATCACTGAACAACTGTCCAGATTGCAACACTGAACTCTATTTTAAGCGTCTGGTTTCAAACAACGCCCTTAGCCTGAAATATGTAGCATGCACCAAAGCGATTATTGGTAGGTTACGGATGCCTTTGAAGACAGAGTTCATTGATTCCACAAGATTTGTTATCATGTGGCCCCAACTTTGATCGTTGTCGTATGCCCTAGTCCACTTCTCCAAAGGAATACCATGGATCCACCGTACCGCATCTTCGTTTGACAATCTTATTTCCTTGCGGTAGTGTTTGAAAGAAGGTTCTGATAATGTGTAACCTGCATTGACAACCTTCTTCCGCAACGTCTTATCTTTGATTTCCCGCATGAAATTCTGAGCAATATGTCTATTACATAACACATGCGTCGAAGGAGGATTTTGCCAGCCATTGTCAATGTTATTATATGCACTGATGATTGAAGGGTGTCTGTCGGAGATCAAACATAAGTTAGGCTGAGGTGCAACATGCAATCAGAGATTTCTTTTAGGAAAAAACTTCATCCCTCAGTAGTCTCCCCTTCAACTAGGGCAAAGACGATTGAAAAAATATTGATGTTCCCATCTTGTGCCACTACCATCAGTAACGTTCCTTTGTATTTTCCGTATAACCATGTACCATCAGTTTGTATAATTGGTTTACAGAAAGAAAAACCTATGATACCTGGTTGATACACCCAGAATAGACGGTGATATATTTTATTTCCAACAGCACACGTACCATCTGGTGTATAGGCGGACAATTTGTTTCCAGCTTGACAATTGTCCCGAGAGCATATTGTTTTAGAGCCAACAAGTATTTTGGAAGTTGTTTGTAAGACTCCTCCCAATTGCCAAACACATTTTCAATAGATTTTGTCCTAGCTATCCATGCCTTCCTATATGATGGAGTGTACTCGTACTCTGCCCTAATATGCGAGATTATTGTACTCACCTTTAATGATGGATTGTCGCTAATAACAGATAATATTTCATCACATATTAGCTGAGAGCTTAATTTACGATGATCCTGGATTGGGTTTGTCAGCATGCATGTGTGATCTGGACCCATTGATCCAATCTCCCAAGACTCTCTCCTCTTCTAGTACGAAGCTGACAACATAAAAAGGCAGTGCTCATTCGGACAATAAACTTTATACCTCGATGCGTCAGTTCTGTCAACTCTGAAATCAGCTGATAGTTGCATGTGGAATTTCTTAATGGCTCTTACACATTCCTCTTTTGTGCGAAATGTGTCTCCTTGTTTCAAAGATCCTTGCATCGGCACGTAAGGATTGTACCATACATCTGCTAAAGGTTCATCTGAACCCAAATTTAACCTTGTCATCTGTTGGGGTGGGCAGTATACATAACTTGTTGGTATTGGCTCCTCTTCCTCTTCAGCGTTCACCATCGAATCAACCATGATCTCAGATTCTTCTTCTTTGTCATCTAGAACATTCACCTCAGCTTGTCCGTCATCAGTCTCACAAAACACTTGTGACTGATCAATGTACAGAGACACCTGTTATTGATGTGGTAATATATACAACTCTATATCGTTGTAACCAGATTGTTCGTGACTGACAAACATATGCTGAATATCATCATCATCTCGAATCTTCTTATGATAAAATTTAACCTGGTTTTCTACAAACCAAACCGGATTTTTATAGATGATTTGGCCCACATTATTGCATTGCAATTTCTTTTCTATTCTTTGTTTCAGATGTGAAAAATTTGATCGTCGATTTATTGTAAACCGAGTTACCTCTGTGTTTCGAAAACAAAAATCGAACAACTGATGATCAAATATTTCACCTTCGACATGGGCACTGATCATGTAATGTTGTGTGGAAGGCATTTTGTTGAAATATTAAATATGTAGATATCTTTAAGGGAATTGAATGCATTGCTAAGTTGTTCATCCACACAACATAAATAATGTTTCATTGCTAACTTGGTCGTTGCATTGATAACTTGGTCATTGTTTGTACAAACTTGACCATGCATGTAGTAAAAAGAATCAACCATGCAGAGAAAAGAGTGACAAGAACACACATGCGCCTGAGCCCTGAGATTCCCACCTAGGCGCCCATTCCCTAGGCGCCATAGAGTAACTGGGGCGCCAAAAGGATGGGTGCCTCTTCACAAAAATTGGTCTTATGCGCCACTAGGAAGGGCGCCCCTTCCCATTGCCCTACACTAAGGCGCCAAGAGGAAGGGAGCCTCTTCCTTGCATGTGAAGAATCACATGTAGGCGCCAAGAGGAATGGCGCATCTTCCCTTACATGTTGATTCTTCACATGCGCCTAGAAGAGATTCCTCACATGCTATCTCTCACATGCTTTCTGAAGTTTGTCATTCCCTTGTCTTCTCTTGCCATTCCATGCAACCAATCACATTCATCTTAGGTTGCAAACCTACTCACTCATTCATCTATAAATAGCCTCTCATATCAACAATATCAAATCATCTTCATCAATACTCAATTATATTCTTCTACCACACTTGTTTCCTCTACCACACTCAAGCTTTGCAAAATCAAATCATGTCTTTGTTGACTATGGGCGATGAACATAGAGGCACGCTCGAGAATATATCGGCATTTGTATGTCATCTCTCTCTTTTTACTTTTTCTATTTTTAGTCTTATACCTTTGTTATCTATGTTTTTCTTACTTCTTATAGAGTTGTGCTTGTTGATTATGTATTTCTTCTTCTAATTGCATTTTCTTACTTTTTTATTATTAGGATCCGAAGCGGTTTAGATGTCGTGTACATGAATATGTACCCCACGATCCTTTAATAGAACCATATATTAGAGGATGTGGATTTGGAAATCTACTCAACATTGTTTCGTACTCGGTGGACTACAAGTTCATTCTAACTTTGTTGGAGAGGTGGAGACCCGAGACCCACACATTTCACCTTCCGATTGGTGAGTGTACCGTCACACTTGAGGACGTGTTCATGTTGTTGGGTCTCCGTATAGATGGAAAGGCAGTGAATGATCGAGTTAACCAAGATAACAATATCTGCAATGAATTATTGGGTGCCCATATGCTAGACGACGAAACTGAGGGAGACACGTCCGATCAAGCAAGGGGGCAAGGTATAAGTTTAAAATACCTTAAACAATATTATGCCAGTATAGTAATTCCCGACGATTCAACCGAGTATGAGAAAATAATAAAAGCTTGGTTTTATATTATGATTTTATTTGATAATTTTTTGTTTCCAGAAACTACAGGTAATTTTGTAAATATAATGTATTTACCTTTATTACGCAACACTAATAAGGTAAACACTTATAGTTAGGGTTCAACTGTATTGGCCCATCTATATAGTGCAATGTATAGAACTACAAAAAAGAATACCTATATTTTTTTTTCATGTGCGTATTTGCTTCAAGCATGGGGTTGGTCAAGAATGTCGTCGCTCGCCCCGATAAATGAGCGCCCATTCGTGTTCCCGTTTGCAACCAAGTAAGACTAACACTTTACCATTCACCATTTAGTTAATTATATTTTATATTATAATTAATAGTAAATAATATTTTTCACTTCTTTTTTATCTTAGGTAGTCAGTAAGGGGAATGAACTACAACAGGTGTCTGAAACACGCTATTGTAGTCTATTGAAATCTATTGGACCACATTGGACATGACGATGTAATAATCCTACCCAACTATATTTTAATTTAAAAATACTTCTCAAATTATTTTCCATCTAATCGTTTCGTATTGTTTTACAGTTTGTTTGGAGGCCATATCTGGGTCTAGATCATGATGTGAACCATGACGATGCTGCAGTTTGGACAACGAAGACACCGGTTATCCGATTCACTATGGCGGAAATGCACCAGAGTGACCGGGTCAAACTGCAGTTCTGAATGCTACAACAGATTCCAGAATCTCCCACGTGTTTGGGGAATTGACATCAAAAAAGGGTTGATGCACAATGGGATTATTCTGATTGGAGAGACTTTGCAAAAGACATGTGTCGTCCATAGAGGAATCAAAGACAACACATCTTGAACGAACCAGATATCCATGGTGCAAGACCGACTCAACATAATATATGGCATGGTTTAGATCGGTAACAACTCAACAATTTGTATCTGAGCCGCGGTATTTGATGGATCCACGCCAACATGCTTCGTCGTCGTATGCCCCACAATAATTCACCACCCAACACCAATGTGAACCCACCCAAACCCAACAACCAACCAAACAACATCAACCAACCACATACACACAACAACCAAACAGCCAACATCGCAACCCGTTCATGCCAACCACCCAACAACCAACTGTAGCGGTGTATTCGTTACTATATGATCTATTGATTAAATCATAAGCAAAGCATACAATGAATCGAGTCGCCACCGCACTTTTATTTATCCAAAGGACTGGCTAAAAAGCGAACAAAAGCCTAAGAAGTTTTACACGTAGAAAACTAATGAAAAGATCAGAGAGTCTGGGTAAGGGGTAAATTACGCAACGGGAAGGTGTTAGGCACCCACTGCGTCCTAGGTACTCCTAGGGAGCCCTTTTCACACTTGTTGTACAAAAATTGTTATTTGTTTTGAATTATTTATTGTGCAAACATGAATGGGATGATGAGAAAAGAATATACAATTTATGATTTTTGTGTTTGAACGGATGAACCCGTTGCCTACGTACCTTTCCATAAAAGGTAAAGGATCAAAACGCCGTAGTTCGGCTAAAAGATTTCCAAAAGTTAGTGGATCCAATTATAAACACAAGCCTTAAGGTCTTACGTTATCCACGGGAGAAAACTCAACCTTATACAAACAACGAGTCCACCATGTGAGAAAAGCTTCAACTTGCTAGTGAGGGGTTAACCATATAATAAGCAAGGAAGACTTACAATTCAGTCAACTAAGGACAAATAGGTGAGATTAACATCAACCAACTAGGATAAATCAAACCTATGGCTAATGTATGAAAACTTAACAAGAATGGACAAAGCCACAAAACAATTGAATGGGTGAAGTTAATTGATTATGAGTATTCATGAAAGTAGGGTCAAAGTATGATTAAGATTGATTCAAAAGAAGTATTATGAAATGGAGTTTGAAAAGTCAAGGACTTAGGGTCCAGGTTTCTAATTTTGAAAACATGAAGATGTTTGCACAATATTTATCTCAAGTTTTGAAAGCAATGTGTGAAAAGGTCTAGGACAAAATGGGTGAATGGATGAAGATGGAGTATAAAACTCCCTAGAAGGTTCACCTCTTGAAATCATATAGAAGATGACTCAAGTGTGTCCTTTGGAATAGGCAATGAGTAATAACGCAAAAGCAAACAAAAGAAGAAAGTCAACAAAAGCGGATACCGGATTGTCGCAACCTGAAAAATACAGTGCGAAAAAAACAACCGGCGAAAGAAAATGACAGAAGAGTCGCCACCGTGCGTTATTCATCCCAAAGGAGGGAAAGGAAACGCTCGAAGTAAACCTGAAAAGAGGGAAGGAAAAGACAAGGTCTCGCAACCAAATCTTGGGTTCGGGAGTCGGTTATGCGAAGGGAAGGTATTAGCACCCCTACGCATCCGTAGTATTCTACGGGATCCACTTTTGTAGTTCTTGTCTAAAGGGTGTGAGTTTATCTTGTGCTGTTTACCAAAGAAAAAAAAGGGTTAGATGAAAATGACTCGCGTGGATGTCGCATCCACTGCATACGTATCTCATCTGAATATGAGAATCAGAGTCTTCGTAGCTCGGCTGACCTATGGGTTGGGGATGTGTGCTCGCTAAGACATCGCGTCTTATGCCTACGTATCTCATCTGGAATAAGAATCAGAGCAAGCCGTAGTTCGGCTAACTACGGGGTTATGGAGTGGGTTTTGGACGAACGACGTTACTACGCAATCTACCGGATGCTCGACCTTTGGAGACTTACTCGCCTGTAGTAGAAGGAGTAAACGTGTTGCTTTGGGTTTTAGGGTTTGGGATGCTCGAGGGCAAAAAGGCAGTCCTTGACGAAGGAACCGCGCTACCTGCAGGGATATGAATACAAAACACAAAACATGTATCTCAAAGTAAAATGCCACCAAGGGCTCAAACATTGCCTCCTATCGAGGTCTTCCAGCTAAGAAAGCGATAAAGTATGAGAGAGGGAAAAAATTACCACACGGATAAAGATCCGAAGTTACAGCAATTAAAGGAATGGGAAACCCAGGGATCCTTCCAAGCTAAACACCATCAAAGAAAGTGAGTCAGTACAGGTAATCGGAATGAAACCTCCAGGGGGTATCCCACAAATAAAGTGGGAAACCACGCAAGTTATCCCTGCAAAAGTTAGGTGCCTTCACAAAAACTCAACAAAAGGGTTAGTGAAGCAAAATAGGGTAACCAAGAGTTTCCCTCAAATCAAAATGTAATCACATAAATCATGCCCTTTCAATTCACTAAAAGCTCATAAAAAGCAACCAAAGGTAGGAGGCCTAAACCTCTTGTCAAACACATGCATCAAAAGGGTATCAAATTCACCCATAATACCTCATATATTTAGAGCATTCAAATTAAAGGCATAAAGATGATGGATATAGGGCAAACCTGATTGGAGAAGAAAAATCAAATGGCAGGGTTTGCTTGAGCTGAAAGTCTGTGAGTCAGAATGAACCTTTCAGAGTTGCCTGGAGGTTGCTGCAGAGTAGCTTGTAGGATTCCCTGCAGGTTTTGTCCAGTGTTTTGTTCCAAGGAAACCTCAGAGCATTTTGCTTCTCTCCCTTTTTCTCAAGTGAATCTCCCAGTGTAACTCCCAGTCCCCTTTCCTCTACTGAAACCTCAGTATTTATAGACTGATTTTCGTGGGTAATGGGCTCAAATGAGGGAGACCCAAGTCCAAAATAATTTGTTATATTTTATTTATTTATTTATTTTAATTAATTAATTAATTAATTAATTAATTAAATAAATTTTTTTTTTTTCGTTTTCGTTTTTTTTTTCGTTTTGGTTTTTTTTTTTTTTTTTTTTTTTTTTTTTTAGGAAAAATGAAGGGTAAATTTTGGGGTATTACAGCTGCCCCTATTCAATCAACTGGAGACCCGGAAGGAAGATGACAGCTGCTTTCGTGCTTTCGAGGTATCAAGGGATTGAATACAATAAAAGCCCAAAAATTTGCACTGAAGTGAAGTGAAGTAGCAATGTCTGTCAGAATCGACAAAGAGGTGGTTTTGAAAGAAGAATCCGTCTGGTACGGTGAAAGTCAGTCTGAATACCGAAAAAGAATGTTAACTTGGATACCAAGATAAATGGTAACACAGAAATAACCATGGCCTGAATGCCGCTCATCAGTCTGAATACTGGAAATGACTTCGATCTGAACATCGGAAACTTGGCCTGAATGCCACAAGTCGCATCGACCTGAACGTCGGAAACTTCTTCGATTTGAACATCGGAAAATTGGCCTGAATGCCACAAGTTGCATCGACCTGAACGTCGGAAACTTCTTCGATCTGAACATCGGAAAGACTTGGCCTGAATGCCACTTCGATCTGAATATCGGAACACTAGCCTGAATGCCACTTCGATCTGAATATCGGAACACTGGCCTGAATGCCACAAGTCGCATCGACCTGAACGTCGGAAACTTCTTCGATCTGAACATCGGAAACTTGGCCTAAATGCCACTTCGATCTGAATATCGGGAAAACTGGCCTGAATGCCACTTCGATCTGAATATCGGAACACTGGCCTGAATGCCACTTCGGTCTGGATACCGGAAAACTGGCCTGAATGCCACTTCGGTCTGGATACCGGAAAACTGGCCTAAATGCCACTTCGGTCTGGATACCGGAAAGACTTGGCCTGAATGCCACTTCGGTCTGGATACCGGAAAGACTTGGCCTGAATGCCACTTCGATCTGAATATCGGAACATTAGCCTGAATGCCACTTCGGTCTGGATACCGGAAAACTGGCCTAAATGCCACTTCGGTCTGGATACCGGAAAACTTCATGCCTGTCAGCATTGGCAGAAATAGGGAATGATAATAGAGGAGGCGCATGGGCCAATGACACTTGCTGGGGATAACAAAGGTAAGTCATGAACAATCTTCAGTCTGAGTACTGGAAACAACTTCTAGCTTATCACTTGGGATACCGAGAATGTTTTATGCTTACATGCGTATGTTTGAATTTTTCAATGGCGTAATGCTCCATGAAAATGGAAATGCTACGCGATTTGGAAGGATGCAATGCAATATGATTCTACATGCAGGGATGCGAAATGCTGGGTAGAATGCCAAGCTGAGGCAAGGGGATCTACTGGGGAAATGATCACCATCCTCTGGGCTCTGGCCAGGCTGTTGGAGATGCACAGCGCAAAGAACTCTGTGGGGAGATGACTAGCCATGCGGTGTTCTGGCCATACCGAGACTCTGATCGGGGAAAGAATGGCATTGGAAGCCTGCTGCTGAGGAAAGCTACAATGGTTCTGGCAACCACGATTTGCGAGAGATGACTCAGCAGGGGGAGCAAACACTGATACGGTACCGAGGTTCTGCTTCAAGGAAAGAAACCATGGATCTGGCATTGGGATTATCGATCTGGCATCGAACTCTAAGGAGCAGCCACTTCTGCTGGAAAGATACAGTCTGGCACTGTCAACTCCGCTGGGGATATATAGTCTGGCACTGTCAACTCTACTGGGGAGTGTATGTCCTGAAACAAATGCTTGGGGAAGTACAGTGGTGAAAACCTGCTGGGGATTGAAGAATCCAACACTCTGATCAGCTCTGCAGGGATAAGACACCAGATTCTTCTGTTGGCGACTTCACTGGGGAAGATATTCACGATCGTCCGCAGGGGATTTTAATGGAATTCCCCGAGGGTATCTGTTCTGAATAGACGATCCAAAGCACTTAAAATTTACAGCAATTTTAAATGTTTATTAAGCATGTACCTGTAAAGCCCTTATGTGTCATGATGCAATGTTTATCAAAAATTCGGACGTCACTTTTGCAAACAAAACAGTAAAATGAAAATGAAAACAGAGATATACTGAATAACATGATTTTATTGATTGAATGGCCTCTGAATAGGCATTTACATCAGGAAGCAATCCCTGGAAAGAGGTAATCGCACAAAAGATAAAAACAGAAATTAATCTAATGGCAATGTGAAATGGATTTCTATTGGGTTCCAATTCTGCTATGACTTGCTCGTCTTCAAGATCCTCTAGATGATCAGCTTTCTGAAAGAGTGATTGGACTGTTTCCTATCCTTCAAAAATTTCCAGTCATTGGCACGAGATGAGATTCAGAACTACTCAGAACGCAGTCATTCGCTTAATCCCTAACTTTTGCCTGGATCGCCCTTTTCGGGTTTTCGATCCACCGGGATACCCATTTTTGCCTAAGTTGCCTTTTCAGGTTTTCAACTTACCGGGTGTACAATCTTTTTTTATTTTTGTCCCTAATTTTTGCCCGAACCTTTTCATTTTCTTGGTTCGCCGGGACGCCCATTTTTGCCTGGACTACTCTTTTTTACTGTCCAGCGGGTCTATTTTATGCGAAGTATTTTTTAACTCCGTCTGAGTTCACAGGGGAAGTGAAGTTTTCACCATCCATAGTTGCAAGCATTAAAGCCACACCATCAAAAACCTTGGTGACAATATATGGTCCATCATAGTTAGGAGTCCATTTGCCCCTGTGATCTGTCTGAGGAGAAAGGATCCTTTTCAACACTAAATCTCCGACTTGGAAACAACGAGGACGCACCTTCTGATCAAAAGCTCTCTTCATCCGACTCTGATACAACTGCCCATGACAAATGGCTGCCATTTGCTTCTCTTCGATAAGACTCAACTCATTGAACCTTGTCCGAATCCATTCAGCTTCATCTAACTTGACATCCAACAGGACTCTTAGAGAAGGAATCTCCACTTCAACAAGTAGGACCGCTTCCATACCATACACCAGGGAGTAAGGGGTTGCCCCGGTCGATGTACGTACTGAAGTGCGGTACCCATGCAAGGCGAAGGGTAACATCTCATGCCAATCTCTGTACGTGACGACCATCTTCTGCACAATCTTCTTTATGTTCTTATTTGCCGCCTCAACAACGCCGTTCATCTTAGGGCGGTAAGGGAGAAGAGTTATGGTGTTTTATTTTGAACTGCGTGCAGAGTTCAGCAATCATCTTGTTGTTCTTCCGGAGAGAGCAGGTTTCTCAGATGTATATTTGATAAGATCCATCTTAGAAATCAATAAAGTGGTATGATTCAACATATAGTGTCTTAGTCGACGAGCAGCCTAAGCCAAAGCATAGCAAGCTTTCTCGAACTGGGAGTATCTTGTTTCACAGTCGGTACCTTGTGCTAAGGTAGTATATTACATACTCTTTTCGACCAGACTCGTCATGTTGCCCCAACACACACCCTATTGAATTTTCTAACACGGTCAAATACATGATTAGAGGTCTTCCTTCAACTGGTGGCATCGGATTTATAGGTTCTTGGAGATACTTCTTGATTTTGTCAAAAGCTTCTTGACATTCATCATTCCATATCATCTCTTGATTTTTCCAGCGAAAACCTCTACATAGTCACGTAACATCCGACTCAATCTTTCTTTGACACTGTTTTCCAAGCCTGCTCCTATTTTGACTTCTTTCTTGGCGTCTTCGGTGCCGAGATTAATCACTTCAATAGACTCTTGATGCGGTTGAATAACCCTTTCCTCTTGTTTCAATAACCTGGTAAGTTCTTCAGGGAGTTCACAGTCTTCATCACCCTCTTCTTCAGCTTGAAAGATTGGATTTTCAAAGTCGAAGCGAGCCATAGCAGAACCGTTATCAATAGGATCCAGTGTTGTGCATCTGTATGAGTGATGGTATGTGCTTATGAGTGTGAACAAGAAGTGAAAACTAAACAAAACATTGCCATTTTTTTATTTTGAAAAACTGCAAAAATAGAAAGACAGGGAACGAAATATTTGAATGCAAAAATACGTCCTTTATTTATGATAAAAAATGCAAGTGTCACATAGATGGGCCCTACAATGAGTCATTACGCCCTGGGCGGAACGTAAGACTTGGATATGCATGAATAAACAAAGAAAATTACTCTTCAAGAAGAGTGACTTGGATAATCTCTTCAGAAGACCAATTGTTGAGAACTTCACCTGGGATCCTCGGACGCACCCAATTATCGATGTCACAATCACTATCCCCATCTTCTTCGTTGATTGTAGAGACTTGACCATACTGAATGATGCCAGCACTGGAGAAAGTGATCGGCCCCTGAAGAGTCTGAGGCGTTGAAGTACACACATCCGAAGCATCGGAATCAAGTTCAATTACATCATGGATTACAGAATCAGTAGGAACAACATCTGCGAATTCATTAATAGCATCTTCAAACCCTTCTTCCTCAACCCCTTCCACATACTCTTGGACAGACAGACCCTCAACCTGGAGGATACCTTTGTCGAGCAAGGCCTGGATACCCTGCTGTAGCTTCAAACAACCTCCACTCCGAGTAGCACAATCCAAACAACCCTTCCCACAACCGGGGAAAACATCGGCCTTCAGCAAGCATCCTTTGATATCCAACAATGGAGTCTTCAACTTCAACACATCCTTAATGGACTTGGCTTCTCCCTCTACCAAATTAACATTTGCACCACCATGCTGGGGCATGGGATTGTTGACGACATTCGGAGCCGGTGCAAGGTCGATGGCCTTTGAATCTATGAGGTCTTGAACTACGTGCTTAAAAGCTTTGAAGTTCTCAATATTGTGGCCAGGTGCCCCAGAGTGGAAGCTACACCTAGCGTTGGCGTCGTAACCCACCGGAAGTCTACCAATAGGAGGAGCCAGAGTGCGCAATTGTACAAGTTGTAGTTGTTGAAGACTAGAAAGTAACTGGGCGTACGACATTGGAAGGGTGTCAAAACGCCGGTCCATCATCCTTTGCCTCTGTTGATAAGCGGGTCTGTTACCCGGTTGTTGCTGCTGTTGATACTGAGCTGGTTGACGTTGTGATTGTTGTTGTTGTAGTGGTGCTGCAGCTGGAATGGTCACAGCCGCAACATACGGTTGCTGATGATAATTCTGAAAGTTATTCCTTCGGATATCCCTGTTCTGATAAGAAGATACGGCATTTGCATCCCCTTCTCTTCTCTTCTGTCCCTGAATGAACGACTTCTTCACCCCTGATGAGGATCCACCTCCACTCTGGATCTTGTATGTCTTTAGGTAATTCTCCACCCTTTCTCCAGTAGAGACCACATCAGCAAAGTTGGAAGCATTGCAACCTACCAGACGCTCCAAGTAAGGTTCAGGCAGCGTATTCATGAACATGTTGGCCATTTCCTTTTCCAACATAGGAGGCTGAACACGGGAAGCTGTATCCCTCCAGCGTTGAGCGTATTCCCTGAAGCACTCATTGCTTTTAAGAGACAGATTCTGAAGTTGAGTTCTGTCCGGAGCCATGTCTGCATTATACTGATACTGCTTCACGAAAGCCTCTGCCAAATCCCTCCAGCAACGGATGTGGGCTCTGTCCAGCCTCATATACCATTCCAAGGATGCCCCAGCTAGACTATCCTGGAAGAAGTACATAAGTAGCTTCTCGTCATCAGAGTACGCAACCATTTTACGGAAATAGGCTTGCACGTGAGTTTTGGGGCAAGAGCTGCCATTGTATTTGTCAAATATCGGGACCTTGAATTTCGGTGGCACCCTCACACCTGGGACCAGCCCCAAGTCAGCAACATCTACTCCTAGAGGATTCTGTCCTTCCACTGCCTTCAACCTTTCTTCCAATCTTCTAAACATGGGGTCCACGCCAAAGTCTTCCTGAAGCAAGGGGAACTGATCATCCTGACCATCCTGAATGGGTTGTTGACCGGAGGTGACATGTAGGATTGGGATAGGCCCCGGTCCATTGGGACCATTAGCCTCTCCAGCTGGAGGATCAGCCAACGTCTCCGGTTGAGTAATAGGGGGATCCTTCTGCACCAATAATCTAAGCTCCTGCTGTCCTTGAGCCACCCCTTGAACCAAATCCATGAATTGATTCATGCGAATCTTCATCTCGGCGAGCTCTGCCTGTAGGCTTTCCATTACTCTCTGTTGGTTCATCCGGGTACCGTATCGGTGAATGCCTGAGTCAGCTATCCTGCTAGTGGGACACCAAACAAACTGAGAACACTGTGGCGGTACCTGTTATGCAAGACATGCGGATGACTATTCAAATGCAATGACATGTTTATCAATTCCAAGAGTATTCTACCCCCTTGATTCCAGTCTCACATTTGATAAGCAGTGTAAAAAGAAAACCCCGACTAGAATCAAGAAGAAGATTTAAACCTCCTTGAAAAGGATAAACATGTGTTAAATGATATGAATGCAAATGATGTGATGATGTGAATGCAATGCAGTGGCATGTCAATCAGGATTGTTGTATCTGCTTGAACATCTGTCAGGTTGCACTGTCTGGAGAGAAATCAAGAGCACACCGAACAAAGGTCATGGGATGGATCATGTTATCCTTAATATCAACCACCCATTTTGGTGGATTATGGTTTACACCTTATCAATACCCGAGTTTCATTGATATTAAGGATACCTGATCGGATCAACCATGAATCAAGGGTTTGTCGCAAGTCACGAGCATGGAGTTTAGGTTAAGAACCACCCAAAAGGAGTGTACTAAGGTTTAAACCTGCGAAACATGTTCTACAAAAGGTTCCCATAGTCATAATCCCATCTTTCGGATATTATCAGAGGAACGACTACTCGTATTCCAACAATATTCTCAAGAGAGACTCTTATGAGTGTAGTATCGCGTAACAATCGTATCAAATCTTACATTTGAACGACTTTCGCACTACGTCCTACGAATAGGCCAAGATGGGTTAGGTAAACTAAGGTCCTTGGCTTCTTAGGTCTATATTGGAACAAGTAATGTCTAACCACAACTTACTTATGTGACATTATTGATCTCAACATGACCTCCACCAAGTGAATGGGCTTGCAAGTCAACTCGCTAAGGAATACTCCACACAAGTTGACAGGACTATGCCATTCTCCTATCTTAAGTGCACTCGAGTTCGGGTATAGAACTCATCTCACAAAGATCACCAAGAAGCCATAGCCAGCCAACAGATACAACAATGATATGTACACAATGCAATAAGGTAAAGCAGGTAAATAAATAACTGTACAAAAGCATGAACACCCAATAAACAAACAAACTACAAAAGCTAGGAGGGACTCGCTTAGGGAAGATGGACCAGCAAGAGGTCAACTTCTTAAAGGTCCCCAGCAGAGTCGCCAGCTGTCGCAACCTGAAAAATACAGTGCGAAAAAAACAACCGGCGAAAGAAAATGACAGAAGAGTCGCCACCGTGCGTTATTCATCCCAAAGGAGGGAAAGGAAACGCTCGAAGTAAACCTGAAAAGAGGGAAGGAAAAGACAAGGTCTCGCAACCAAATCTTGGGTTCGGGAGTCGGTTATGCGAAGGGAAGGTATTAGCACCCCTACGCATCCGTAGTATTCTACGGGATCCACTTTTGTAGTTCTTGTCTAAAGGGTGTGAGTTTATCTTGTGCTGTTTACCAAAGAAAAAAAAAGGGTTAGATGAAAATGACTCGCGTGGATGTCGCATCCACTGCATACGTATCTCATCTGAATATGAGAATCAGAGTCTTCGTAGCTCGGCTGACCTATGGGTTGGGGATGTGTGCTCGCTAAGACATCGCGTCTTATGCCTACGTATCTCATATGGAATAAGAATCAGAGCAAGCCGTAGTTCGGCTAACTACGGGGTTATGGAGTGGGTTTTGGACGAACGACGTTACTACGCAATCTACCGGATGCTCGACCTTTGGAGACTTACTCGCCTGTAGTAGAAGGAGTAAACGTGTTGCTTTGGGTTTTAGGGTTTGGGATGCTCGAGGGCAAAAAGGCAGTCCTTGACGAAGGAACCGCGCTACCTGCAGGGATATGAATACAAAACACAAAACATGTATCTCAAAGTAAAATGCCACCAAGGGCTCAAACATTGCCTCCTATCGAGGTCTTCCAGCTAAGAAAGCGATAAAGATCCGAAGTTACAGCAATTAAAGGAATGGGAAACCCAGGGATCCTTCCAAGCTAAACACCATCAAAGAAAGTGAGTCAGTACAGGTAATCGGAATGAAACCTCCAGGGGGTATCCCACAAATAAAGTGGGAAACCACGCAAGTTATCCCTGCAAAAGTTAGGTGCCTTCACAAAAACTCAACAAAAGGGTTAGTGAAGCAAAATAGGGTAACCAAGAGTTGCCCTCAAATCAAAATGTAATCACATAAATCATGCCCTTTCAATTCACTAAAAGCTCATAAAAAGCAACCAAAGGTAGGAGGCCTAAACCTCTTGTCAAACACATGCATCAAAAGGGTATCAAATTCACCCATAATACCTCATATATTTAGAGCATTCAAATTAAAGGCATAAAGATGATGGATATAGGGCAAACCTGATTGGAGAAGAAAAATCAAATGGCAGGGTTTGCTTGAGCTGAAAGTCTGTGAGTCAGAATGAACCTTTCAGAGTTGCCTGGAGGTTGCTGCAGAGTAGCTTGTAGGTTTCCCTTCAGGTTTTGTCCAGTGTTTTGTTCGAAGGAAACCTCAGAGCATTTTGCTTCTCTCCCTTTTTCTCAAGTGAATCTCCCAGTGTAACTCCCAGTCCCCTTTCCTCTACTGAAACCTCAGTATTTATAGACTGATTTTCGTGGGTAATGGGCTCAAATGAGGGAGACCCAAGTCCAAAATAATTTGTTATATTTTATTTATTTATTTATTTTAATTAATTAATTAATTAATTAATTAATTAAATAATTTTTTTTTTTTTTTTCGTTTTCGTTTTTTTTTTTTTTTTTTTTCGTTTTTTTTTTTTTTTTTTTTTTAGGAAAAATGAAGGGTAAATTTTGGGGTATTACACGGATGCCAATCACTGGACTTATACCAATCTCCTTAAAACAAAACTGGATATCAGAGGCCACTCTATGGACTTATACCAATCTCCTCAACAAAGAAATAAAAAAAGTGGATACCGGATGCCAATCTATCTGGACTTATACCAATCTCCAACAAAACATAACAAAGCATGGATGTCAGATGCCAATCTATCTGGGCTTACTCTAACTTCCAACATATGATCATTGGAAAACAAATGCCAAATTACATGGACTTACAATTGCATCCTCACATACAACAAGCAAATGCGTCAAGCAAAGAGAAGATGAGTGGCCAATGAGATGGTCTTATACTCACTTCCATATCATAGGAACAATGGCCAATGAATGGTCTTACAATTGTCCTCAATGGGCAAACAACAAAGATATGTCACAAAGATAAATGAAATGATCATGCACTAATGAGCAATTAATGATGATAAATGCACAAAGCATGCAAGCAGACATGTACAAATGAACTAAGTAATCAATCAACCAAAGTCATTTAGCACACTCTATAACCAAGCATCAGGCTCATACAAAGGGTTAGGCATTGAAGCCAACTGGAATAGGGTTAATGGTGCTCTTAACCTTGACATTGAGAGTCAAGGTGAAGCAGATGAAAGGTTATGAGGGGTGTGCCTCATGCTCTTATCCCTGGTCAGGGAGAGCTTCAAATGATAGAAGGTGTGGGAGTTCAGAAAGTAGGAACTCTCTCCACAGATTATTGACTCGATAGATCTTGGGCTTTTACTCACTATGCATCAACACATGTGGTGTGAGCAAGGTGAGTGACACACAGAATAGTAGGAGATAGGCTATATATCTCTTGTGTTCTACCAATTGCCTTATTCAAAGGACCTTTCCTGCTTGGGACAGAAGTAAACAAGCACGAACATCGCCTCTTAAGGAGGACTTCAGACAGTTGCCTGGCCAAGTAACAGGCCAGGTCTTCCAGACTACATGGAGAAAAAAAGGTGCTATACCTCAATGCAAATGCTATCAATGAAAGCAATGCAAGTTCTCAAAGAACTATTAGCAACTAATGGTACCTGATTTGAAGAACAGGGATGGATTCGTGGTTCTTTGGCCGTGACAAGCTGAAACAGAAACGCCTTGAGGTTCCAAATGATGAATGGAGGAGTGTTGAAGGTTCAGTTGCTTTGATTTCAGCTCAAAAGCTCAACTGCCATGGAAGAGGTTCAATGGAACAGTGCTGGTTTTGCTTGAACAGTTGGGAGATTATGCTTGCAAAAGCTTCAAGAATGATGGCAGGTGATGAATCAATGAACAAGGGCACGAGTTCTTTGGAGATTTTTCAGAAAAAATCCAAGTGAAGAATTGAGAGTTTTTTTAAGAGAAAAAGTTCAGATCTCAGTTTTGTAAATTGTGGCTAGGGTTTTCAGTCAGAATCATGCCATATATACTCCTAATTAATAATGCCTAAACTTGGTTAGTGAAATGGTAAATGCAATTAGTTAAAATGGAGGTGTTTTGGACAATTGGTAAAATCACTCATGTTGCATGTGCATGGCATGCTACAGTGCGAAAATTGGGCTCAGCAAACTCCAAATATGGTTTTTAATCAAGTGTAATTTGTAGAATGTGTGGAAAATGCTTAAAATGAAAAGTCACTTTTTACCCCTCTCATTTTAAATTCAAGCCACTTGAAAAATGCCATTCTGATTGGATGATTTTTGATGAAATGTGATGAAGGATTTGGATAGAGCATGTCAAATGTGACTTGTAGCAAAAAACCTCACTCAATTTGGCCAAATGGTTCAAGAGTTATGCCACTTTGAAGTTCAAAAATTCTTGAGAATGATTTGATCATAACTTGCCAACCACAAATGAGAAATGAGTGTTCTTGGACTTTTTGGAAATGGGAGAATAAGATCTTCAACTTTCATGCTGGACAAAAATTCATTTGAAGCTTGTATGATGAAGTAATTTTGAGGAGAAGAACTTTCCGTTTTTGGCAATTTCCAATTACAGGTCAACTTACTATTTTTGGAAACTTTTTGTGTGACCTCAAATCCTTCACTGTTGATGTTTGACATGTTATATGAGGCTTGTATGGACATTAATGAGACCTCTCAAACCAATTCCCACCATCAAATCACTGATTAAATGCACAGTTGACCACAGTTGACTTTGCTAGGGTTTTGGTTGACTGAACCATGTTCTGATGAATTCCAAGCCCCTACCACTTGAGATCTTGATTCAAAATGATGTCACAACTCATATGAACTCTTGATGAATGATCATGGTGCCCAAATTCTTCAAGAATGGCCACCATCCACTGCTCAATGAATAATTTGATTGTTTTGACCTAGCTTGCTTCATCTGCAAGTAACATGGTTAGATGACAATATTTTGTACTTTTGGTTAATAGACAGATGAAAAGCAATGATATACAAATGCAATACATGCTTGGTGATCAAGAACCACACTCACAAGATAACCCACCCACTAGGAGGGAAGCAAATGTGCACAATGATCCTCGAGGCAATGATATGGTATGATATGATGCCATGAGGTATCTTAGGGACAAAATTGGGGTCTTACAGATGCCCCTATTTAAGGTCATTCTAGCCGGAGAAGTGAAGTTTAGAAATCTTCATCTCGACGCGGTAGAATGGGCTTAAATAACAGTAATGAGACAAATTTTGGTCCCTAAGAGACCTCATGATGCAGATGTATGCATGCAAAAGACACAAACTCTGTGGGGATATAGTTCACAGAGAAGAAAAGACGATCCATCGGAGTAATACACTCACCAGGAGCAGAGATTCTAACAAGACTCTTATTGGGGATTAGTAAAAGAAAAAGAATGCGTGAGCAGGACACGACTTTGATTTGGGGAAAACAAAACTGACACAGCGTGAACAAGACACGACTCTGATTAGGGGATAGCAGAAATCAGACTGGAGACCTCACTGTGGAGTAAAGGACTCACACTGGGGAAAAGAAAATTCCAAAGGAAAAACATCCATTGGAGAGACACAAACTGACTCCTGGGAAGAAGCAATAGGAAACTCCACTGGGGAAGCACCAAAGAATTGAGGTGTTACTGGTATAAGGGTAACAAACTCAAGAAGAATGAATATCTAATACCGGTATAAGGGTGAGAGATATCAATCAACCACACATCTGTGAAAGACCTGGAAAAGGTACATAAACTCAGGAAAATCTGACTCCGCAAGGGACCGAGGTCATAATAGGGAGCAGAAAGGAAGGAACACCAGGGATACCGAGGCATATAATAGGTGACCGACCAAAGCGTGAATTGGTATATGTGCCAAAACACTCATCATCCGAAAGGAGGGCTTGAAGAAGCAAATCGACTTACAGGATGGACATTCGAATCCACAACGGGAAAACGAACCTTACTCAACTGGGGACACAAACCCAAAGAGTGCATGAGATATAATATCCATTACCGGCAGACCGTGGATAAGAATACTCGCATGAGATATATTATCTATTACCGTCAGAACGTAGATAATAAACTCGCATGGTAAGAAAGCACCAGAGATACCAAGGTATATAATAGGTGATCTACCGAAAACGTGAATTGGTATATATGCCAAGACACACATCATCCGAAACACAAACTGGTTAAAGGATGGATATTCGATTCTACAAAGAATACGAATCTTGCTCAGCTGGGGAAGATCAACAAAGGACTCCAACCAAAGAGCGCATGAGACATATTATTCATTACCGGCAGACCGTGAATAATATACTCGAAAGGAAAAGACACCAGAGATACCGAAGTATATAATAGGTGACTAACCAAAAAGAGAGACAATCGATACCAAGCATCCGGGTAAACGAAAGATAACTCAAAGGGATAAATTGCCAGCATCCGGCAATTACCCAACAACAAAGAATATTCGACTCCGCAAAGGGAAATAACGAATCTTACTCGACCAGGGAAACACAAAAGGCTTCGACTGAAGAGTGTATGAGATATATTATTCATTACCGGCAGACCGTGAATAACATACTCGCAAGGAAGATTATCCACAACCAGTTACTGGGTTAATAAAGAATAAATCAACCGAAAAGAAAGGCATCGGGATACCAAACTAGGTATATAATGATGACCAATCAAAGGGAACAACAACATTACCAACACAAGGGTGAATGAAAGGAGATCTGCTGGGGATAAATTGCAAGCATCCGGAAATTATCCAACTGTACCACAAGGCACAAACTTCGCTGGGGAGAAAGAATCAACACCTGGGATTTACAGCTACCAAATACGGGGTAGAAGACCGCAGACTCAACTGGGGATAGAAATCACCACAGGGAGACACCAACTATGTTAGGGATAAAACCACAACAACAGAAATCCACTTACAATCAGGACGAACCACAAAGGTTATCTCTGTTAGGGGAAAAGAGATGGGACTTACAACTACCGAATACGGGGTAATAACCATACTCTGGTGGGGACAACCATGAATTAGGGTTTACATCTACCGAATAAGGGGTAGAAAACCAACAAACTTGCCGAGGAATAAAAGGTATATAACCAACGATTCCGCTGAAAGGGCAAAGAAAATAGGACTTACAACTACCGGTATAAGGGTAGAGGCCCGCAAAAACTCCGCTGGGGAACAACCCACTGGGAAGCATAAGACAGTTGACAAATAGCCAATTCGGGATCAATCCGAGAAGACAGACTGAATCAAGAGACGTCCTAATGAGGAATGTAACTCAAATAGTAAAATCCATCCCAATATATATGTTGGGAGGAAACGGAAGAAACCGTCATCCACGAGGATATATCTCAGTGGGGAACTGCAGAAGGAAAGACAAACACTTTCTGCTTATGGGCTGACTCTATATGGAGAGATTTTAAACACCCGACATCTACTTTGGGAAGATCTATAAAGAGATCTATATCATCCGTTGCAAGAGACACAACAAACAAAAGATCTATGGCAAACAATGCAACATGAATATCTGAATGTTTATGAATATGCATGAATATGCGGAATTTATGTTTGATGAATGCTGACAAAACAGACATATCTAACACAACAGGCCCAGGAACCAAACGCCCGGTATTATACTTCCAGGGGAACAACCAACTGGAAAGCCAATCTGCTGGAGATCTCTATGCTATAAAGCAAAGATCTGCGGGCACTGCTAGGGAAGCAGAGGCAAGAGAATCAGAGATATCGGGAAACACCAAATCTCTGAGTGATGGATCAGCAAACAACCCAATCAGGGTACAGAAAGTCACAACGGGCAAAATAGCCATCAAGACGAATCTGTTGGGGAACAAGAGAAAATCTCGAAGATCCGCAGGGGATCTCAGCATCAACTGAGAAACAAAGAGCTCTGCAACTCCAAACAACTCCGGGGAACAACCCACTGAAGGAGAACAATATCATCCAAGTAGAATCTAACTGCATAAGCAAATCTACTGGGGGAAAAACTGTCAGCTACTCTCTTGGGGAACAACCCACTGAGGGAGGATAGATCACACAAGTAGCTTTGGCAACAAACCACTCTGCTCGGGGAGAACACACATCTGACGGATCACATCGGTAGATTTTGCAACAAAAGCCACTCTACTGAGGATCAAAAGCAATCAGTAATCAATCCGATCTCTGGATGATAGAGCCATCATCCGACCATACTGGGGATTGAAGGAGTATTCAATAGGCAAAACTGCCCCAACAACCACTCTGCAGACTACGCTGGGAAAGAATGGGTGAAAATACTGGGATATCAACCCAATCAACCACTGAGTAGGAAAATAAATCCTGCTCAGCTGAGGAGAACAAAGACTCTGATAGAGAGAAAGCAACGACTCTACTGGCAACTGCGCTGGAGAGAGTGACAACAACTCTGCTAACGACTGTGCTGAGGAGACAAATAAAGTCTGGGGATGTCGACCTATTGGAGAAAGTGACGGATCACCAGGATGACAAACCATCAACCGTCGAATCTTCCACAAGGAGAGCACCCAGCTGGGGAAGACTGCTGCTGGAGAAAACGAAGTCTTCAACAACACTCTGCTTGGGGAACAACCCCACAAACAACTCTGTTTGAGGAACAACCCCAACAAAGATCTGAAGAAAGAAGATACAACCAAACCAGGAATATGAACAAATGTCTTACCTGTTGGAGATCATGCCACCCTCGGGAGAGCACTGAGATATTCTTAAGTATCTTTTCAACCTTGTGAATATTCACTTTGTTTAAAACAACAATTTTTTTGAAAAATTTATTTGTTTAAAACAATGACATTTTATCAAATTTAAAACATGCAAAACATTTGTTGAATTGAAACAAATAAGAGTGCAAATAATTAGATAAAAAGCTCAAATTGATTTGATGGAATGATAGCCTGCAAATGGCAAGACTCCATAGATCTGTACAAATTTGAAATCAGTGAAATATATTGGAAGAGGGCTACATTGAACATAATGATCCTTTCTCTACCAATTTGAATCTCGATGTATTCGAAGCTTCAGTAGACGACGAATCGAGAATCCTCTGACGAAATGACAGCTGTGGAACAGAAAGTCTTGTCAGGGTGCAGTTACTAGCCAAATCCCTAATTTTTGCCTAGATTGCCCCAGGGTGAGGTACTCAATCTAGCGGGATGCAAATATTCTTTTTTCAAGTCTCTAATTTTTGCCTGGATTACCCTTGCAGGTTCTCCACCGAGACGCTCATTTTTGCCTAAGCCGCCCTTTCGGGTTTTCAACTTAGCGAGCTATTCTGTTTTTCATTTGCATATACCCTTTTTTTTAGGCAAAGTATTTCTTGACTGCATATGAATTCACAGGACGAGTGAAATCCTCCCCATCCATTGTTGTAAGCATCAAAGCTCCGCCTGAAAAGGCTCTCTTGACAACATATGGACCCTCGTAGTTTGGAGTCCACTTGCCCCTGGAATCGGGCGCGAAAGACAAGACTTTCTTGAGCACGAGGTCACCTTCTCGGAACACACGAGGCTTGACCTTCTTATCGAAAGCTTTCTTCATTCTCTGCTGATATAACTGACCATGACACATGGCAGTTAATCGCTTCTCTTCAATCAAATTCAGTTGGTCGTAACGACTCTGAATCCATTCAGCATCAGTTAACTTGGCTTCCATCAAGACTCTCATTGATGGGATCTCCACCTCTACTGGGAGAACAGCTTCCATGCCGTAAACAAGAGAGAAAGGGGTTGCCCCTTTTGAAGTGCGTACAGACGTACGATATCCATGCAAAGCAAATGGCAGCATCTCATGCCAATCTTTGTACGTGACAGTCATCTTCTGGATAATCTTCTTGATATTCTTATTAGCAGCTTCAACAGCCCCATTCATCTGGGGTCTGTAAGGAGAGGATTTATGGTGTGTAATCTTGAATTTAGCGCATAACTCATCCATCATCTTGTTATTCAGATTAGACCCATTATCAGTAATGATCCTCTCTGGCACACCATAACGGCAAATCAGCTGGTTCTTGATAAACTTCACAACCACCTGTCTAGTCACATTCGCGTACAAAGCGGCTTCAACCCATTTGGTGAAGTAATCAATTGCTACGAGAATAAACCGGTGTCCGTTGGACGCTTTCGGCTCAATCATGCCGATCATGTCAATTCCCCACATAGAGAAAGGCCATGGTGATGAAATCACATTCAGGAGTGTCGGAGGAATATGAATCTTATCCGCATAAATGTGACACTTGTGGCATTTCTTCACATATTTACAACAGTCAGACTCCATTGTCAGCCAATAGTAGCCTGCTCTCAACATCTTCTTAGCCATGGCATGTCCATTGGAATGAGTACCAAATGAACCCTCATGGACCTCAGTCATCAACAGGTTTGCTTCGTGTCTATCCATACATCTGAGCAAAACCATATCAAAATTTCTCTTATACAACACTTCACCACTGAGGTAGAAGCTGCCTGACAACCTTCTCAAAGTCTTCCTATCTTTCACAGATGCCCCAGGCGGGTAGACCTGGTTCTGGAGGAGATTCTTGATATCAAAATACCAAGGCTTGTCATCTTTCACTTCTTCATTTGCAAATATGTGAGCTGGTCTGTCCAAGCGCATCACAGTAATGTTGGGGACATCATTCCACCGTCTGACCACGATCATGGAAGCAAGCGTAGCAAGCGCATCTGCCATCCGATTATCCTCTCTAGGAATATGATGAAATTCAACTTCTGTAAAGAATGTTGAAATCCTTCTTGCATAATCTCTGTATGGGATGAGACCTGGCTGATTCGTCTCCCATTCACCCTTGATCTGATTAACAACCAGGGCCGAATCACCATACACATCAAGATGCTTGATTCTCAAATCAATGCATTCTTCAAGTCCCATAATACAGGCTTCATACTCCGCCATATTATTCGTGCATTTGAAAGTTAGCCTTGCTGTAAACGGAATGTGCGAACCTTGAGGAGTACTGATCACTGCCCCAATTCCATTTCCATATTGATTAACAGCGCCATCAAACACCATCGTCCATCTGGAACCAGGTTCCGGACCTTCATCAAGTGTAGGCTCATCACAATCTTTCATTTTCAAATACAGAATTTCCTCATCAGGGAAGTCATACTGAACAGACTGATGATCTTCGATCGGCTGGTGCGCTAAATGGTCAGCCAAGATACTACCTTTGATAGCTTTCTGAGCTCGATACTCAATATCATACTCAGACAACAACATCTGCCAACGGGCAATCCTCCCGGTTAAAGCAGGCTTCTCGAAGATATACTTAATTGGATCCATTCTGGATATCAACCAAGTTGTATGATTTATCATGTACTGACGCAAACGCTTAGCAGCCCAAGCCAAAGCACAACACGTCTTCTCAAGCATAGAGTACCGAGACTCACAATCAGTAAACTTCTTACTGAGGTAGTATATAGCGAATTCCTTCTTCCCCGATTCATCTTGTTGACCGAGTACACAACCCATCGAGTCTTCAAGAACTGTCAAATACATAATCAGAGGTCTTCCTTCCACAGGCGGAGACAAGACCGGAGGTTCAGACAGATATTCTTTGATACTGTCGAAAGCTTTCTGGCAATCCTCAGTCCAATCATGAGACTGATCTTTCCGGAGGAGCTTGAATATCGGCGCACATGTGGCAGTCATGTGGGATATAAATCTGGAAATGTAGTTCAAGCGGCCAAGAAAACCTCGGACTTGCTTCTCAGTTTTGGGTGCAGGCATCTCTTGTATTGCTTTGACCATTGCAGGATCAACCTCAATACCTCTTTCGCTTACCATGAAACCCAACAACTTGCCGGAACGGACTCCAAATGTACATTTGTTCGGATTCAGGCGAAGTCTGAACTTCCTCAGACGCTGAAAAAGCTTCAACAAATGCTCAACATGTTCAACTTCCGTTCGGGACTTAGTAATCATATCATCAACATAGACCTCTATCTCCTTGTGCATCATGTCATGAAACAAGGTAGTCATAGCTCATTGATACGTGGCTCCGGCGTTCTTCAAACCGAAGGGCATCACTCGATAACAGAATGTTCCCCAAGGTGTGATGAATGTTGTCTTCTCCATATCCTCTGGTGCCATCTTGATTTGATTATATCCGGAAAATCCGTCCATAAAGGAAAAGACTTTGAATTTAGCTGTATTGTCTACCAACATATCAATGTGTGGTAGAGGAAAATCATCTTTCGGACTAGCCTTATTCAAATCTCTATAATCAACGCACATACGGACTTTTCCGTCCTTCTTAGGAACAGGCACAATATTGGCCACCCATTGAGGATATACAGAAGTCACCAGAAACCCCGCATCAATTTGCTTCTGAACTTCCTCTTTGATCTTCACTGCCATATCTGGATGAGTTCTTCTGAGCTTCTGTTTCACAGGCACGCACTCAGGCTTCAAAGGCAGGAAATGTTGCACAATATCTGTATCTAAACCCGGCATGTCTTCATAGGACCAAGCAAAGATATCTGAATATTCTCGTAGCAAACTGATCAAATCTTCCTTGACAGACCCTTCAAGAAGTGCCCCAATCTTCACCAGACGAACACACTCCTCAGACCCCAAGTTGACTATTTCCAAGTCTTCGAGATGCGGCTGAATGATCTTCTCTTCGTGCTCAAGGAGACGGGTAATCTCGTCAGGAATCCCCTCAACGTCATCTTCCTCTGCCTCAAATACAGGGAATTCAAAATTGGGAGATGGCGTTGGATCATTATGTTCAATAGGTTTTAGGATCAACCTGCATTATGATTTTGGTTAAGGAAAAACTTTAGAATTTAAACAAGCAAACCATTATGCAGATGAAAAAGATTGCTTTTATTCTTGTTTTTATGGGTTTTTTGTGATCACTGATTTCATGCAAAAAAGCAAAAAGTGAAAACAAATGGAAAAACAAATGTTTAACAATGCATTAATTGAATGAAAACATCATTGTATATATGCTTTGCCAACAATGTCATCACTTCTCCTTTTGGCATGGGAGAAGGGTTTTAAACAAAGTGAACAATTACTCTGATCTATGGATGACTGTAGGAACATCTACAGCGACCCAATTGTGGCAGACACCACCAGGAATAACGAAATTGTTCAGGTCCTCTGCATCCTCTTCTAAGATAGCAGCAGCTTCCTCCTCAGGTTGATCATCATGGATGAATCCTCCACTCTTGAACAAACCCTGCTCATTATATGCCCCAGAACAGTAGCCAATGCCAGCCCGGGATCTATTGTCTTCAAGCTCGATCACCTTCCCTAAACCAGCGACTGCACCATATTCAATGGCCAGTTTAGCATCACGGTAGGAAGCAAATGATGGAGACTTCTTCTCAGTTGGTTCATCAATAGATAAAGCTTGGAATGGCGTTCCAACTTCATCTTCAGCGTCAATGTATGAGAAAGAAGACAAATGGCTAACCAGGAGAGCCCTTTCTCCCCCTACCACAACCAGTTTCTTATTTTTGACAAATTTCAGCTTCTGGTGTAGGGTGGATGTCACAGCGCCAGCCTCGTGAATCCATGGTCTGCCTAAGAGACAGCTATAAGATGGGTGGATATCCATTACCTGGAAGGTAACTTGGAAATCACTTGGTCCAATTTTGACTGGGAGATCAACTTCCCCAATCACGGTCTTACGCGACCCATCGAATGCTTTCATAACAACCCCACTCTGCCTCATAGGAGGACCTTGATATGACAATCTGGAGAGTGTGGATTTTGGCAATACATTTAGAGATGATCCAGTGTCCACCAGCACATTGGACATGGCATCGGATTTGCAATTCATGGAGATATGTAAAGCCATGTTGTGGTCTCTTCCCTCCTCAGGGAGATCAGCGTCACAAAAGCTCAAAGTGTTGCAAGCGGTAATGTTTGCAACAATACTATCAAATTGCTCAATGGTGACGTCATGATCAACATACGCCAGATCCAAGACTTTTTGCAGAGCCTCCCTATGGGGTTCTGAATTCAGCAGTAGAGAAAGAATGGAAATCTTGGATGGCGTTTGTAGAAGCTGGTCTACAATGTTGTACTCACTCTTCCTGATGAGCCTCAACATCTCATCAGATTCTTCATCTACAATGCCACTCGGGCCAACTGAAGAAGTAGGAGTTTTTTGTACAGAGGAGCATGGTTTGGCAACATCAAGTGCCGGATTCTGAATATTCACAGCCGTCCCCACAGAAAGCTCAACAGTATCAGAAGCAACAACCTTAGGAGGCGCAGAAAACACACGGCCACTTCGGGTCAACCCACTTACATCAGCGACGTTGGTCACAGAAGTTGAAGGTAAAGGCACTTCTACCCCATCTTGCACAACAACAGGGTTGTATCTGAATGGCACAGCTCGGTCGGAGGAATAGGGCACATGGCATGCAGGCTTAATGACCAGAGAAGGGGAAACCTTTGGCTTGCTGCTATCGTAACGAATAACAACAGGTTCGGGCAGCTTGAACACTGGTGAAACCACATTCACCTCAGGTTCGTCTTTATCAACATTGCGATTCTGCAAAATCTCAATGGTACCCTCATCCAACAGCTCTTGGAGTTCTCTTCGTACCTGATTGTAACCCAAGCGGTTAACCGAGCAGACGCGGCACTTGTCGTGGTCATGCTCCATGTAGCTGTACTGACACAGCAGACGATGTAATTCAACCAACGACTGTCTAATGTGGCTTACATATCTGACCTTGTACTTCCCAAGGCATTCCTGAACCATATTAACTGATTTCCCATGCGCAGGCAATGGGTTCTTGGTGACGTTCGGGCCTGAATCTTCAAAGCTCAGAATCCCACATCTCATAAGGTCTTGAACCTTAGTCTTGAGTGGGTAGCAATTCTCAATGTTATGACCCGGAGCACCGGAATGGTAAACACAATGCTGATCTGGTTTATACCACCACTGTGGATTTGCAGGAATGGCAGGAGGATCCCTGGGAGAAACCAATTTCCTTTCTAACAGGGAAGGATAAAGCTCTGCATAGGACATAGGAATTGGATCGAAGCTGATCTTCTTCCTATCATAACTCAAGTTAGCTTGATTGGTTGTACTTCCACGAGGATGGTAAGCCTGTTGCTGTGGACGATGTTGTTGCTGGTACTGAGGCTGTTGATATTGTTGCTGATGCTGATATTGCGAATGTTGCTGAGCATTGTCTTTAAAGACAGGTGCTATATGAGCCACCTGGTGCTGATGACCGGCACGACGTGCAGGCTTCCTCTGAGCAGAGGGTCTTCTGTGCTTGGGCTGGGATTGCACAGCATGTGCTTCCCCGTCCTTCCTCTTAAACGCCCCATATCGTTTAGAAGAAGAGCTCTCATCTTTCGCCAATCGTCCTTCACGGACACCTTCTTCAAGACGCATCCCCATGTTCACCATCTCGGTGAAATCAGAGGGAGCACTTGCTACCATCCGCTCATAATAGAATGAGCCAAGAGTCTTCAAAAAGATCTTGGTCATTTCTTTCTTCTCCAGCGGTGGAGTAATCTGAGCTGCCAGCTCTCGCCACCTCTGGGCGTACTCCTTGAATGTCTCCTTATCCTTCTGAGACATGGCCCTGAGTTGATCACGGTCAGGCGCCATATCAACATTGTATTTATACTGCTTGACGAAGGCTTCGCCAAGATCGTTGAAGGATCGAATATTAACACTGTCCATATTCATGTACCATCGGAGCGCAGCACCGGACAGGCTGTCTTGAAAATAATGAATCAACAGCTGATCATTATCAGTTTGGGTAGACATCTTCCTGGCGTACATGACCAGGTGAGCGAGTGGACAGGTGTTCCCTTTATACTTTTCAAAGTCAGGTACTTTGAATTTAATCGGTATCTTCACACCGGGAACAAGGCACGACTCGGCAGCAGACTTGCCGAACAAATCTTTACCTCGAAGAGTCCTCAACTCCTTTCTCAGCTCAAGGAATTGGTCGTTCATGGCGTCCATCTTTTCATTAACATCCGGGCCCTCAGACGGCTCGGAGTGATAGATGGTGTCGTCTACCCTTGGCATGGTATGCACGACAGGAGGAGCGGCAACAGGGACCGGGCTAGATGCCGGCATGTGAGCAAAAGTTAGAGCAGGCTGATCAGGCATAAAACCTAGAGGCATTCCCCAAGGGAACCCGGGTGGCATAGCATTGGGCACATGATGAGCACTGACTGGCACAGTCGAAGCGACGACCTCTGAGATGACTGTCCTCTGGGAAGGAGTTGCAGGCGGTTGAGCAGGTTGATTTTGAGCAACGAGGAGTTGCTCCATCAAAGCGCCAAGTCCGTCGACCTCTTCCTTCAGTTCTCTGTTCTCTTGTTCTAGCTGCTCCATAACTCTTGCAGAATTGACTCGAGTATAATACCGGTGAGTCAGCTTGTCTTCAAAATAAATGAAGAACACAGAGTTAGGACAAGAAGACCAGAAACAAGGGTACCTGCTTATGCAAAAATGATGCATGAAATGCTTGTGCAGATGCTTTGTTTATTTTCAAGGACCCTTAGGGTATTATTTGCAATATTTTGAATAGTTAAAGCATTTTAATTTCTCATGGAAAATATCTCATTCAATATATCGAGACAAAGAAGTACATCATTTTTTTATCATTACAAAGAGAAAATGGAAATAAACATCCTATGGATCCCTAGAAGCTAGGGATGCTGGAAGACGAGAAGTACACAGCTTCTTGATCTCTCTCTCATAGGCCGCTTCCAGAATTTGGAAGACTGAGGAAGCAGAGAGGTCCAAGTGTCGTTCAGATCGTCGATCACTCGATGCTCGAGGAACTTAATCATAGCGTCCTTCTCCTTAAGTTGCTGAAGCAATTCTTCTCTTTCACGGATCCAAGCACGTGAAAGGTGTTCTTCTCTCAACTCCTCTACACGTTGGGTAGGGAGGGTTGAAGGCCCAGCCACATCCAACGATATAGGTCTCGGATGATCATACGGCATCAGGTACACGGCAGCTCTCTGTCTGACCCAAGAGGTGTATGGCTCCAAAGCAATGCATTTCTTTGGACCCAACTCGTTCCTACTCTTCTTGTGAATATTGCGCCAAGCACGGACAAATCTGGCCTTCAGGCCTTGGGGATCTTTACCCTCCTCAAAGATTACGCCTTCTAACAGAATGTTATGAGGTTTATCCTTTAGGGGGAACCCAAGCTGACATCGTGCGAGAATGGGATTGTAGCTGATCCCACCACATGTGCGAAGAAGAGGCACATTAGGGAATTCACCACAATAGTCAATGATCTGAACAGTATCATACACGCGATCATACCAAGAGATATCATCATTAGTGAGAGACATAAGTCTCTGAGACCACCATAGACATCCCTTGTTCTCCTTGAAAGCCACTGTCTGTGGCAAGTGCAAAATAAACCACTTGTACAGCAGGGGTAGACAGCAAACAATAACTCCTCCACCTTTTGCATTCCTCAGATGCAAAGAGACAAAGGCATCGCCCAACAAAGTCGGAACGGGATTAAGAACTGAGAAGATCCTAATGGCGTTCATGTCCACGAACTTGTCGAAGTTGGGAAACAACACCAATCCATAGATGAGCAGCACAAACAAAGCCTCAAAGGCATCCTCACTCATGGCCTTCCCATAAAAGGTAGCTTGAGCAATGAGGAACTCGGAAGGAAAACCCTGAATTCCGCCTTTGGTAGTCAGATTAGCTTTAATCAGATCTTCATCTATATGCAATAAACTCGCAACCTCTCGAGCAGTCGCAATACTCTCTAGGCCACTGAACGACACCTGATCCAGAATCGGGATCCCAATGAGATGAGAATACTGCTCCAAAGTAGGCAACAGCTGGAAGTCCGGAAAAGAGAAGCAGTGATACAGAGGATCATAAAACTGAGCTAGAGTACTCATCAGTCCCTCATCAACCTGAGTAGTCAACAGAGGTAGAAGCTTCCCATAGCGAGCTTTGAAACCCAAGGGATCTAATACATAAGATGTCAGATTCCTTAACTCTTTTACATCAGGCTGTCTAAAGCTGTACTTCTTTGTATGCCTTTTCGGTCTTTCCATGTCTGAAAATTTTGCAAATAAACCCTTTAAGTTCCTTGAAAATTTTCTTTTTCTGATGACATGAATGCAGATGCATGTATGAATGCATGAATGCAACAATCACACTCAAGGATCAAGCAAGTTACACCAAAAAAAGGTCATGGGAAAGCTCATTGTATCCCTAATATCAATCATCCATTTTGGTGGATTTAGGTTTTCACCTTATCGACACCCAAGTTCCATTGATATTAACGGTACATGAACCGGCTCGACCATCCTTAATATCAACCATCCGTTTTGGGGGATTTAGGTTTTACACCTGACCAACACCCAGGTTCAATTGATATTAAGGTTGTCTGAACGACTCAACCACGAATCACGGGTTTGCTGAGAGTCACGAGCATGGAGTCTCGGTTAAGAACCACCCAAAGGGAGTGCACTAGGGTTTAAACCTGCCAGACATGTTCTACCAGAGGTTCCCATAATCATCGTCCCATCTTTCGGATATTATCAGAGGAACGAATACTCGTATTCCAAAAATATTCTCAAGAGAAACTCTTATGAGTGTAGTATCGCGTAACAATCGCATCAGAACTGACATCTGAACGACCTCCGCACTACGTCCTAAAAAAAGGGCCAAGATGGGCTTGGTAAACTAAGGTCCTTGGCTTCTGCGGCACATGATTGAAAGAATAATGCCTAACCACAAATAACTTGTGTGACATTATTAATCCAACATGACCTCCACCAAGTGAATGGACTCGCAAGTCAACTGGCTAAGGAATACTCCACACCAGTCAACAAGACTATGCCATTCTCCTATCCTATGGTGCACTCGAGTTCGGGTATAGAACTCATCTCACAGATCACCGAAGCAAACAGCAATTGTATATCAAGCAATTCAAACATTACAATCAATACAGTTATCCCAAATTGTACAAAAATAGGTCAAATAACAAATAACAATATATCACACAACAAGGGTGAAAAGTAGGCAATACCACCAAGGATTCGGTTTTCTCCCCAGCAGAGTCGCCACTTTTCTGTAGCGGTGTATCCGTTACTATATGATCTATTGATTAAATCATAAGCAAAGCATACAATGAATCGAGTCGCCACCGCACTTTTATTTATCCAAAGGACTGGCTAAAAAGCGAACAAAAGCCTAAGAAGTTTTACACGTAGAAAACTAATGAAAAGATCAGAGAGTCTGGGTAAGGGGTAAATTACGCAACGGGAAGGTGTTAGGCACCCACTGCATCCTAGGTACTCCTAGGGAGCCCTTTTCACACTTGTTGTACAAAAATTGTTATTTGTTTTGAAATATTTATTGTGCAAACATGAATGGGATGATGAGAAAAGAATATACAATTTATGATTTTTGTGTTTGAACGGATGAACCCGTTGCCTACGTACCTTTCCATAAAAGGTAAAGGATCAAAACGCCGTAGTTCGGCTAAAAGATTTCCAAAAGTTAGTGGATCCAATTATAAACACAAGCCTTAAGGTCTTACGTTATCCACGGGAGAAAACTCAACCTTATACAAACAACGAGTCCACCATGTGAGAAAAGCTTCAACTTGCTAGTGAGGGGTTAACCCTATAATAAGCAAGGAAGACTTACAATTCAGTCAACTAAGGACAAATAGGTGAGATTAACATCAACCAACTAGGATAAATCAAACCTATGGCTAATGTATGAAAACTTAACAAGAATGGACAAAGCCACAAAACAATTGAATGGGTGAAGTTAATTGATTATGAGTATTCACGAAAGTAGGGTCAAAGTATGATTAAGATTGATTCAAAAGAAGTATTATGAAATGGAGTTTGAAAAGTCAAGGACTTAGGGTCCAGGTTTCTTATTTTGAAAACATGAAGATGTTTGCACAATATTTATCTCAAGTTTTGAAAGCAATGTGTGAAAAGGTCTAGGACAAAATGGGTGAATGGATGAAGATGGAGTATAAAACTTCCTAGAAGGTTCACCTCTTGAAATCATATAGAAGATGACTCAAGTGTGTCCTTTGGAATAGGCAATAAGTAATAACGCAAAAGCAAACAAAAGAAGAAAGTCAACAAAAGCGGATACCGGATGCCAATCACTGGACTTATACCAATCTCCTTAAAACAAAACTGGATATTAGAGGCCACTCTATGGACTTATACCAATCTCCTCAACAAAGAAATAAAAAAAGTGGATACCGGATGCCAATCTATCTGGACTTATACCAATCTCCAACAAAACATAACAAAGCATGGATGTCAGATGCCAATCTATCCGGGCTTACTCTAACTTCCAACATATGATCATGGGAAAACAAATGCCAAATTACATGGACTTACAATTGCATCCTCACATACAACAAGCAAATGCGTCAAGCAAAGAAAGGATGAGTGGCCAATGAGATGGTCTTATACTCACTTCCATATCATAGGAACAATGGCCAATGAATGGTCTTACAATTGTCTTTAATGGGCAAACAACAAAGATATGTCACAAAGACAAATGAAATGATCATGCACTAATGAGCAATTAATGATGATAAATGCACAAAGCATGCAAGCAGACATGTACAAATGAACTAAGTATTCAATCAACCAAAGTCATTTAGCACACTCTATAACCAAGCATCAGGCTCATACAAAGGGTTAGGCATTAAAGCCAACTGGAATAGGGTTAATGGTGCTCTTAACCTTGACATTGAGAGTCAAGGTGAAGCAGATGAAAGGTTATGAGGGGTGTGCCTCATGCTCTTATCCCTGGTCAGGGAGAGCTTCAAATGATAGAAGGTGTGGGAGTTCAGAAAGTAGGAACTCTCTCCACAGATTATTGACTCGATAGATCTTGGGCTTTTACTCACTATACATCAACACATGTGGTGTGAGCAAGGTGAGTGACACACAGAATAGTAGGAGATAGGCTATATATCTCTTGTGTTCTACCAATTGCCTTATTCAAAGGACTTTTCCTGCTTGGGAGAAAAGTAAACAAGCACGAACATCGCCTCTTAAGGAGGACTTCAGACAGTTGCCTGGCCAAGTAACAGGCCAGGTCTTCCAGACTACATGGAGAAAAAGGTGCTATACCTCAATGCAAATGCTATCAAGCAAAGCAATGCAAGTTCTCAAAGAACTATTAGCAACTAATGGTACCTGATTTGAAGAACATGGATGGATTCGTGGTTCTTTGGCCGTGACAAGCTGAAACAGAAACGCCTTGAGGTTCCAGATGATGAATGGAGGAGTGTTGAAGGTTCAGTTGCTTTGATTTCAGCTCAAAAGCTCAACTGCCATGGAAGAGGTTCAATGGAACAGTGCTGGTTTTGCTTGAACAGTTGGGAGATTATGCTTGCAAAAGCTTCAAGAATGATGGCAGGTGATGAATCAATGAACAAGGGCACGAGTTCTTTGGAGATTTTTCAGAAAAAATCCAAGTGAAGAATTGAGAGTTTTTTTTAAGAGAAAAAGTTCAGATCTCAGTTTTGTAAATTGTGGCTAGGGTTTTCAGTCAGAATCATGCCATATATACTCCTAATTAACAATGCCTAAACATGGTTAGTGAAATGGTAAATGCAATTAGTTAAAATGGAGGTGTTTTGGACAATTGGTAAAATCACTCATGTTGCATGTGCATGGCATGCTACAGTGCGAAAATTGGGCTCAGCAAACTCCAAATATGGTTTTTAATCAAGTGTAATTGGTAGAATGTGTGGAAAATGCTTAAAATGAAAAGTCACTTTTTACCCCTCCCATTTTAAATTCAAGCCACTTGAAAAATGCCATTTTGATTGAATGATTTTTGATGAAACGTGATTAAGGATTTGGATAGAGCATGTCAAATGTGACTTGTAGCAAAAAACCTCACTCAATTTGGCCAAATGGTTCAAGAGTTATGCCACTTTGAAGTTCAAAAATTCTTGAGAATGATTTGATCATAACTTGCCAACCACAAATGAGAAATGAGTGTTCTTGGACTTTTTGGAAATGGGAGAACAAGATCTTCAACTTTATTGTTGGACAAAAATTCATTTGAAGCTTGTATGATGAATTAATTTTGAGGAGAAGAACTTTCCATTTTTGGCAATTTCCAATTACAGGTCAACTTACTATTTTTGGAAACTTTTTGTCTGACCTCAAATCCTTCACTGTGGATGTTTGACATGTTATATGAGGCTTGTATGGACATGAATGAGACCTCTCAAACCAATTCCCACCATCAAATCACTGATTAAATGCACAGTTGACCACAGTTGACTTTGCTAGGGTTTTGGTTGACTGAACCATGTTCTGATGAATTCCAAGCCCCTACCACTTGAGATCTTGATTCAAAATGATGTCACAACTCATTTGAACTCTTGATGAATTATCATGGTGCCCAAATTCTTCAAGAATGGCCACCATCCACTGCTCAATGAATAATTTGACTATTTTGACCTAGCTTGCTTCATCTGCAAGTAACATGGTTAGATGACAATATTTTGTACTTTTGGTTAATAGACAGATGAAAAGCAATGATATACAAATGCAATACATGCTTGGTGATCAAGAACCACACTCACAAGATAACCCACCCACTAGGAGGGAAGCAAATGTGCACAATGATCCTCGAGGCAATGATATGGTATGATATGATGCCATGAGGGATCTTAGGGACAAAATTGGGGTCTTACACCAACCATCCAACGTCGCAATCCATTCATACCTCTCACTCAAACACAAAACCAAGAATCAAACCCCGCAACCACAACTGTCTATAGCCCAGATGATTCATATGGGTCACTTCATCGTAGCCCCCCATCAATAACACCCAACCATTGTTTAACTATAGTCGCCCCAGAAACCATTGCTTTGTTTCCAAAACGACTCAATGACCCAATTTGGGCAACTATATCGTCCCCAATTCACTCAACCACAACGCCCTAACTACGATGACATGGGCACCGAACTCCATTACGGAAGCGCCGTTGGCCAGAGCCCCTCCGGATATTGGGAGCAAATGATGACACATCTATCAAATACCGATGGAACTTCCGTTGGACCTTCCAACCAACCATCGCTCGATCAGGTCAGCACACAAAGACCCCAAACACCTCAAGAAAATCGTGGAAGACCTAGGAGATAAACTAACGCACCGGGATGTGGAACAGGGGGACATTATAATCGGACGGGTCATTAGTTTATTGTCAGTCCAATGTAATCAATTATTACATCATCAATGAATTTTTTTTTCATTACTATTTCTTTTTTATTAAATAATAAAAATTAAATATTAATAATTAAAAAAAAATAACAGGGGGTGTATGCGCCAGATGAATTGGCGCATACACCAATCAAACATACATAGGCGCCACTAACATTGGCGCCTCCTCATGAGGCCCAATGTAGGCGCCACTAGCATTGGCGCCTCCTCACGAGGAGTCTAATGCATGCGTCAATGCTATCGGCGCCTCCTCTTCATGCATTGGGGGTACGTCAATTCATCTGCCGCATCCTCTATCAAACCTGATTATTTTGGTAATATTTTTGAATAATTGGTTATTTTGGAATTATTTTTGAAAATAATGGTTATTTTGAAAAAAAATTCTAAAAGTTTGTTTTAATATATTTGTAATATTTTAATACAAATAAAATAAAAAATAAAATTAATTATAAAAACAATGATATATTTTATTAGTTCATAAATGTCTATTGATTGCTTACTCATTCCATCCTAAAATAAGAATAGTTTAAGGTTTTTATAAATAGTCATAAATGTATAGGAGAATAATGACTTGAAAGAAGTTTTAATTATTTAATGGCATTCTCAAATAAATTGATTTTGAAAAAGTAAAATGATGTTTATTTTGAGATAAATTTTGTTTGGTAAAATAATTTTGAAATGAAGTACATCTCTAATGAAAGTAAAGTTTTGAAAACTAAAAATAATGCAGCGTTGTTCAATAGGGAACCAAAATATTAGTTTTAAAAATTGGAGAATAAAAAAATATAATTTTAGCAAAATAGAAGATAAATAAATAAATTTAAGTCAGTAATTTTAAAAGTATTTGTTTCTTAAATTATGAATTTATATTGTGAAAAGTAATCTAATAATTTTAGATGTAATTGATGGTAATAAATTCAGAATTTGAAATTTAAATTCATTGAAATATAAAATATAATATATATTTTTGGTGACGATTAGGGCTTTCATTGATATAATTTTTTTTGGTGACAACTCAGAATTTGAAATGTATATTCTTTTAAATTCAGAATGTAAGTAAATAGTTTTTTTTTGGGACGTTTCAGAATTTGAAACTTAAACTATTTAACTCATATAATAAAAATAATAATTTTTAAAGTTTGTTTAATCAAATATATATTTATTTATTAGTAAAATGGAAGGATCAAAGGCCTAAAATGAGGAGACATTAGGTAGCATGTCTCATAAACATTTGAACCGTTACTAAAAAAATTATCATCGAATCAGATACAACCATCAAAACTGGACAAATCTAGTTTGGTTAAAAAATCAGCACACTTAATAGTTTTTCTAAAAATTTGAATGAATGCACTTCTTTAAAATGCTGAAGGAGAAGAAGAATATGCCTAGCCAAAGTCGAACCTTGTTTAGACTTCAAAGGCGACCCTTGGAGAGCATCTGCTACTGTCTTTTTGCCATCTTGAACAATAAGGTTCTTGAAATCTCTCTTCCAAGCAAGCTCCAAACCCATAAGGACACCCCAGAATTCTGTAGCAAGACTATTGCAATCACCAATAGTCTTATGAAAGCCACAAAGTTATCTTTCTTGACTGTCACGAAAAACACCCCCACACTTAGTAAGCAATCTGCTAGTGGTAGCCCCGTCAGAATTAAAACAAACCCCGAAGGTGTGAAAAACATAAGAAAGGGGGTTTGAATTGAGTTTTATAAAACAAAAGTTTTTTACCAACTCAAGAACACCACTTAAAAGTTAATAACAAAGAGATAAAAACACAAGTATTTTATTATCGTTCGCTTGAAACTCAAAGCTACTATAGTCCACCCTCCAAAGTGATTTCACCTTATACACACAGATTTAATCCACTATAATCACCTGATTAGAATAATCACAAAGAAGCTTTTGTTTATTAAGTGGATCACTGGATTAAGATGCATATTATTGTTATTCATTCATTGAGCATGGTATGTAACACCCTTCTAAAATACCCCAAATATTTAATTAAAATATTAACATATAACAATCAGAGTAGTTATGCCATTCAAGGGTGTCACACAATTATTCACAACATTCAACAATATAACGGTCATGCTCTTTTATTAATTAAAAACATAAACATTTGCATAAAACGCAGCGGATAGAGATCAAATCGATCATTCAAAACATGCAACATACTACATGTAAACTGATTCAACAATCATCAACAACACAATTAAAGTGTTCCCTCCCGATGTTACATCTATCAGAGCACGACCCTCTAAGGAGACTACACTAGAATCCAAGCATTAACTCCTACTCAACTCATTGCTCGTTACCTGAAAAATAGTTGTAAGGGTGAGTTCCTCAATCAATATAATAAGCATTATAAAATATTATGTCATGTTAAGTAATTTAACACGTCAATCACCCTAATTGCAACATACAATCAGTAACAGCACATCAACTCAAACATCATGCTCAACACCAACATAAAACACAAGTATAATCTCATATCATACTCCATAACAACACAAACACACGTATAACATTGGAATAGATCCATGCATATTATACGCCATACATACATTTATGCAATGAGACTCCACACATGCGGTACCGACTATTCTTGAACATATAGTTCAACTTCACCGACCAATCCAGGTACGGCTACCAAGCTCACTAGTCCCACTCATTTGAGACCTAGTAACTCACATCACTAATTCCTCACTATGGGAATTAGCTACCACCCCAAGGGCCATGCTATGCACGCTAATTCACCTAGCATGCAAACATCCACAACAGTCCAAAACGACTAACATCACTAATTCCTCACCACGGGAATTAGCTACCACCATAAAGGCCACAATATGCATGCTAATCATCTAGCAAATGCAACATCACAACAAAATCCAAATGGACATATGCTCACACTCTAAGCCACAAAACAGTCCATTCACAACACATGCATAACATATACATTCACAATTTTATGCATACCATCACACATCATCAACACATGTATCAAAATATCATATCATGTCAATTAATTCAATCACAGCATTAGCACTCTCTACTAACACCCATACTGCTCAAAACAGCGGGAATAATCCCTACCACATCATATGCCAACATAGGCCAACCCTCAATCAAGCATACAACAATTTAAAACACTAAATTTTCACTCTGCAACAGCGTTAACCGGTTAACGCCCTGGGTTAACCGGTTAACGCAGACAAAAACACGCTTTCTGGCCAAACTTAACAGTGTTAACCGGTTAACACCCTGGGTTAACCGGTTAACGCAGCACAAACAGCAATATTTCCACAATTCACAACAGTGTTAACCGGTTAACGCCCTGGGTTAACCGGTTAACGCAAGACAGAAAGCTGTTCCTGCGCTAACACAAGGCAGAATGCAGAATTCTCCGCATTTTCCGCCGTTGGAGGACTTCCGGACCTCCGATTTCAATTCCGTAAAAAGCTATACGTTCGGGAAAACACGACTCACACAAATACCGATTCATTTTCAGCTTTTAACACAGTTTATCCAACGTAATTTCAGCATTTCACAAATCCCAATTAGGGTCAAATCAACGGCTTATCACTACCCATTACATATTATCCCATAATACCCATTAATCAACGATAAACCCCCCTTACCTGATTAATCCGGCAAATCTTTGAGCTCCAAGCTTTTCTCTTCTCCAACCTTCTTCCTCTTGCTCTGCCTTTGCCCTTTTCCTCTTCTCTGCAGCTTCTCTGTTTTCACGTGAAAACACTTTCTTTACCAAATGGGATTCTTTTTCCTTAATTCCAACTTATATATTTTTCAAATTATATTATTATTCCAAAATAATAATAATAATAATCCAATAATGAAATAACCCAATTAATTAATTAAATTAATAAATATTATATTAATTTAAATTAAATAATTAGTCTTATTTCATCGGGGTGTTACAACTCTCCCCCACTAAAAGAGTTTTCGTCCTCGAAAACATACCTCAAGCGAATAACTCCGGATAAGACTCTTTCATCTGACTCTCAAGTTCCCAAGTCACATTGCCACCTGCTGGTCCTCCCCAAGCTACCTTCACCAAGGCAATCTCTTTACCCCGCAACTGCTTCAACTCTCGATCCTCGATCCTCATAGGTGATGTTTCAACAGTCAGTTTATCTCTCACCTGTACATCATCTACTTGGACTACATGCGACGGATCATGAATGTACCTCCTCAACTGAGACACATGAAAAACCTCATGCAAATTCGCAAGCGACGGCGGTAAAGCGACACGATAGGCTACCTCCCCTATCCTCTCCAAAATCTGATAAGGACCAATAAATCGAGGTGTCAACTTCTTCGACTTCAAAGCTCGACCAACACCAGTTATCGGAGTAACACGAAGAAACACATGGTCTCCCTCTTGGAACTCAAGTGACTTCCTCCTCTTGTCATGATAGCTCTTCTGACGACTCTGAGCAATCCTCATCTTCTCCTGAATCATCTTAATCTTTTCCGTAGTCTGTTGAACAATCTCCGGTCCAACCACAGCACTCTCACCGGACTCATACCAACATAAAGGTGTCCGACATCTCCTACCATACAAAGCTTCAAACAGTGCCATACCAATGCTCGAATGAAAACTATTGTTGTAGGTAAACTCAATCAAAGGTAAATAATAATCCCAAGCACCTCCTTTTTCCAAAACACAAGCCCTCAAAAGATCCTCTAGTGACTGAATCGTCCTCTCAGTCTGACCGTCAGTCTGCGGATGATATGCAGAACTCAATCTCAGCTTAGTTCCCAAAGCCCTCTGCAAACCTTCCCAGAACTTCGATGTAAATCTAGGATCTCTGTCCGAAACAATACTCGACGGAATACCATGCAAACTTACAATCTTCTCAATATACAACTCGGCTAGTCTCTCTAATGGATAATCCATTCTGATCGGAATGAAATGAGCCGATTTCGTCAATCTATCAACAATCACCCAAATAGCTTCAAAATTCTTACTTGTCCTCGGCAAACCAGAAACAAAATCCATACTGATACTATCCCACTTCCACTCTGGAATAGCCAACGGTTGCATTAGCCCAGACGGCTTCTGATGCTCAATCTTTGACTTCTGACAAGTCAAACAGGAATAAACAAAACTCGCAATTTCTCTTTTCATTCCCGGCCACCAAAATAACTTTTTCAAATCATGATACATATTCGTAGCTCCAGGATGAATACTCAAGCCACTACGATGTCCTTCCTCCAGAATACTCTTCTTAAGTTCGGCAACATCCGGAATACACACCCGATTACCAAATTTCAGAACACCATTCTCATCAACTCTGAATTCACCACCTTGACCTTGATTTACTAGAGTCAACTTATCAACCAAAAGCATATCGGATTTCCGACCCTCTCTGATCTCATCCAGAATACCACTCGTTAACTTCAACATTCCCAATTTAACACTATTGTGAGTACTCTCACACACCAAACTCAAGTCTCTAAATGCTCAATTAAATCCAATTCCTTAACCATTAACATAGACATATGTAACGATTTCCGACTCAATGCATCAGCTACTACATTTGCTTTACCCGGATGGTAATTCAAACCAAAGTCATAATCTTTCAGAAACTCTAACCATCTCCTCTGTCTCATATTCAGCTCTTTCTGATCAAACAAATACTTTAAACTTTTATGGTCACTGAAAACCTCAAATCTTGACCCATACAAATATTGCCTCCACAACTTCAGAACAAACACCACAGCTGCCAACTCTAAGTCGTGCGTCGGATAGTTCCTCTCAGGAACCCTCAGTTGTCTCGAAGCATAAGCTATAACCTGCTTATTCTGCATCAATACACCACCCAAACCCAACAATGAAGCATCACATTAAACTTCAAATGATTCCGACGAACTCGGTAATATCAAAATAGGAGCACTAGTTAACCTTCTCTTTAACTCTTGGAAACTTTCTTCACATTTTGAATCCCAAATAAACGCTTGCCCCTTTCTAGTCAACATCGTCAACGGTAACGCCAACTTAGAAAATCCCTCAATGAACTTCCTATAATAACCAGCCAAACCAAGAAAACTTCTTATCTCAAAAACTGACTTCGGAGCCTCCCACTTAGATACCGCTTCTATCTTAGAAGGATCAACAGCAACACCACCTCTTGAAATCACATGACCAAGAAAACTAACCTCTTCTAACCAAAATTCACACTTGGATAGTTTAGCAAATAACTTCTTTTCTCGTAGAATTCCTAACACCACTCTCAAATGCTCAGCATGCTCTTCTTCAGATTTCGAATACACCAAAATGTCATCAATAAACACCACAACAAACTGATCTAGGTACGGATGAAAAATCCTATTCATATACTCCATAAATACTCCAGGCGCATTAGTCACCCCAAACGGCATTACAGAATACTCATAATGTCCATACCTTGTTCTGAAAGCAGTCTTCTGAATATCCTCAGTTTTCACACGTATCTGATGATACCCAGATCTCAAATCTATTTTGCTGAACACACTCGTACCCACCAACTGATCCATCAAATCATCAATCCTCGGCAAAGGATACCGATTCTTGATCGTCACTTTATTCAGTTGCCTGTAGTCCACACACAACCTCATAGTACCTTCTTTCTTCTTAACCAATAACACTGGTGCACCCCACGGTGACACACTCGGACGAATAAATTTCTTATCCAACAGATCTTCCAACTGACTCTTCAATTCAGTTAACTCAACAGCAGACATACGATACGGAGCCATCGATATTGGTATAGTACCAGGTACCAAATCAATCGAGAACTCAACTTCACGCTCTGGCGGTAATTCATTCACTTCTTCCGGAAATACATCAGGAAAGTCACACACCACTGCTAGATCACGAATCACCAGTTTATCTTTAGCCTCTAAAGTCGCTAATAGCATAAACAACTCTGCCCCATCTGCCACTGCCTCATTCACCTGCCTGGCTGATAGAACCAAACTCTTTCCTTCCTCAATCTCAGGAAAGATCACAGTCTTATCAAAACAATTGATAGAAACTCGGTTAAACACCAACCAGTTCATTCCCAAGATAACATCAATCTGCACTAGTGGAAGACACACAAGGTCTATCCCAAAGTCTCTACCAAAAATGCTCAAAGGACAATTTAAACAAACTGAAGTAGTAGTCACTGAACCCTTCGCAGGAGTATCAATCACCATACTACCATGCATCTCAGATATCTCTAACTTAAGTTTCACAGCACAATCCAAAGATATAAAAGAATGAGTAGCACCGGTGTCAATAATAGCTACAAGAGGAAAGCCATTAATATAACGCGTACCTCGGATCAAACGATCATCTGCAGAAGTCTCCGAACCCGATAAAGCAAAGACCTTGCCTCCTGACTGATTCTCTTTCTTCGGCTTAGGACACTGTGGACTGATATGACCCACCTCTCCACAGTTGAAGCAAGTCAGAGTCTTCAACCGGCACTCTGCAGCCAAATGACCACCTTTACCACACTTGAAACACTTCTTCTCAACACTAGCACATTCATGGAAACGATGTCCCGCCTGACCACATCTGTAACACTTAGCAGGAGCACTAGAGTCTCCCCCACTAGGCCTCTTCATCCCACTCTGCTTCTGAAAACCTTTGCCAGCTGCATACGGTTTTCCACGATCATTCTAATTCTTGCCTTTCCTATCAACCCTCTGCTGATAGCTCTCTGCTCTAGCCTTGGAATCCTGTTCAAAAATCCTGCAACAGTCGACCAAGTCAGAAAACACTCTGATCCGCTGATATCCAATAGCCTGTTTGATCTCGGGACGCAACCCGTTCTCAAACTTCACACATTTCGAAAATTCTCCAGCAGCCTCATTATAGGGAGTGTAATACTTTGACAGCTCTGTGAACTTAGCAGCATACTCAGTAACAGACTTGTTACCCTGCTTCAATTCCAAGAACTCTATCTCTTTCTTTCCTCTGACATCCTCTGGAAAATACTTCCTTAGAAATCTCTCTCTGAACACAACCCAAGTGATCTCAGTATTCCCAGCAGATTCCAACTCAGTGCGGGTAGCAACCCACCAATCATCAGCTTCCTCTGACAGCATATGCGTACCGAACCTGACCTTCTGGTTATCGGCACACTCAGTCACTCGGAAGATTCTCTCTATCTCCTTCAACCACTTCTGAGCGCCATCTGGATCGTATGCTCCCTTGAACATTGGAGGATTATTCTTCTGGAACTCACTCAGTTGACGAGCAGCTCCCATTCCCACAACATTCGGATTCCCTCCAAGTACTCCAGCTAGCATACCCAGAGCCTCAGCAATCGCAGCATCATCTCTACCTCTTCCAGCCATCTCTATTCTGAAAACCCAACAAGCTAAAACAATAAGTACTGATAGGGTTACACAACACCTATCCCGTACAGGGGAAACAGAATAATTACGACTCGACTCGACCGACTATGCTCTGATACCACTAATGTAACACCCTTCTAAAATACCCCAAATATTTAATTAAAATATTAACATATAACAATCAGAGTAGTTATGCCATTCAAGGGTGTCACACAATTATTCACAACATTCAACAATATAACGGTCATGCTCTTTTATTAATTAAAAACATAAACATTTGCATAAAACGCAGCGGATAGAGATCAAATCGATCATTCAAAACATGCAACATACTACATGTAAACTGATTCAACAATCATCAACAACACAATTAAAGTGTTCCCTCCCGATGTTACATCTATCAGAGCACGACCCTCTAAGGAGACTACACTAGACTCCAAGCATTAACTCCTACTCAACTCATTGCTCGTTACCTGAAAAATAGTTGTAAGGGTGAGTTCCTCAATCAATAAAATAAGCATTATAAAATATTATGTCATGTTAAGTAATTTAACACGTCAATCACCCTAATTGCAACATACAATCAGTAACAGCACATCAACTCAAACATCATGCTCAACACCAACATAAAACACAAGTATAATCTCATATCATACTCCATAACAACACAAACACACGTATAACATTGGAATACATCCATGCATATTATACGCCATACATACATTTATGCAATGAGACTCCACACATGCGGTACCGACTATTCTTGAACATATAGTTCAACTTCACCGACCAATCCAGGTACGGCTACCAAGCTCACTAGTCCCACTCATTTGAGACCTAGTAACTCACATCACTAATTCCTCACTATGGGAATTAGCTACCACCCCAAGGGCCATGCTATGCACGCTAATTCACCTAGCATGCAAACATCCACAACAGTCCAAAACGACTAACATCACTAATTCCTCACCACGGGAATTAGCTACCACCATAAAGGCCACAATATGCATGCTAATCATCTAGCAAATGCAACATCACAACAAAATCCAAATGGACATATGCTCACACTCTAAGCCACAAAACAGTCCATTCACAACACATGCATAACATATACATTCACAATTTTATGCATACCATCACACATCATCAACACATGTATCAAAACATCATATCATGTCAATTAATTCAATCACAGCATTAGCACTCTCTACTAACACCCATACTGCTCAAAACAGCGGGAATAATCCCTACCACATCATATGCCAACATAGGCCAACCCTCAATCAAGCATACAACAATTTAAAACACTAAATTTTCACTCTGCAACAGCGTTAACCGGTTAACGCCCTGGGTTAACCGGTTAACGCAGACAAAAACACGCTTTCTGGCCAAACTTAACAGTGTTAACCGGTTAACACCCTGGGTTAACCGGTTAACGCAGCACAAACAACAATATTTCCACAATTCACAACAGTGTTAACCGGTTAACACCCTGGGTTAACCGGTTAACACAAGACAGAAAGCTGTTCCTGCGCTAACACAAGGCAGAACGCAGAATTCTCCGCATTTTCCGCCGTTGGAGGACTTCCGGACCTCCGATTTCAATTCCGTAAAAAGCTATACGTTCGGGAAAACACGACTCACACAAATACCGATTCAATTTCAGCTTTTAACACAGTTTATCCAACGTAATTTTAGCATTTCACAAATCCCAATTAGGGTCAAATCAACGGCTTATCACTACCCATTACATATTATCCCATAATACCCATTAATCAACGATAAACCCCCCTTACCTGATTAATCCGGCAAATCTTTGAGCTCCAAGCTTTTCTCTTCTCCAACCTTCTTCCTCTTGCTCTGCCTTTGCCCTTTTCCTCTTCTCTGCAGCTTCTCTGTTTTCACGTGAAAACACTTTCTTTACCAAACGGGATTCTTTTTCCTTAATTCCAACTTATATATTTTCCAAATTATATTATTATTCCAAAATAATAATAATAATAATCCAATAATGAAATAACCCAATTAATTAATTAAATTAATAAATATTATATTAAATTAAATTAAACAATTAGTCTTATTTCATCGGGGTGTTACATGGTACATGTCATTGTAGTCAATGACATCATCTACTCCATGCATAGGTTACCTCGAAGGCTCACGTCTCATTAATTCAAGATTATAAAAAGCATCATTTGGTTCATAAGTACAAATTGATTCATATCAACAAGTGCTTTTGGCCGACCTACAAGATTGGTGCATCATTATGGTCCATCACGTCTCATGGTGAGCATTCTTATTAAATGAGCATTTTTTTCTACTCATCTCGGGCCACGTCTAAAGAGCTATTTAACGGATGGCCTAGGATTTGCATTTCCTGGTCCTGACTTGAGAAAATTTCCTGAGGATTTAGATTCAATGTCTTTTAATTCCTATAAGAAAGAAAATGAAACAGTTTTCTATGGACTTCATAATAATGTTGCTTTTGATCAAAAAATAAAAATTTTGATGTACAAAACCATTCTTTTTCCATTTGGGCACGATCCTTCTGAGAATAAGTTTTGTAAGGGGCATTGTTTACAGTTATATTGGTAGACCTCATGATTTACACACAGCCATGGCCTATGATCTAAAGACTTGAGGACATTACAATAAAAAAGTATATAAGCTTAAAACATCATGATAGTTGACCACGACAACTCCATGCACTCTCTTCACCAAAACACTTCCAGAAGCAGTAAACTTGGTATCATGAGTGAAACCTGCAGGATTCAAAGAAACAATGAGTAAGGATTTTCCCAAAGAGATTATGATCAAAAGAAGAAAAACTGTCACAAGCTGCCGAACGGCAAAACAGCAAAAACAAGCCGTCACACCCAAAAAACAAAAAACGGCTACAGACGCAAGTTCAGAGTATTCCTCCCACAGCAGGCCATGTTGCAGACCTTGGCAACATGATTGTCCTTCAATGGCAGGATGGTTAACAACTCCAAGACAGATGATTCAGTTCCTGAATGTTGATGTTAATAACTGGATAAGGATTTGGTCGGTAGCAGAGATGTTAAACAATCGAGAAAACTAACATGCTAAACACAGTTGAGAGTATCTCTTAGCCTACACTTGGAAATGAGGATACATTTAAAGATTCACCTTTTTGGGACATAAGGTTTAGCTATAGCGGCAGGACCATTGCATTATGAATCATCAATTAAAGACGGGATTGGTTTAAACGCCATAATGCTCCAAACCAAAACAGTGCCAGGGTATGCTTAAAAAAAAAACCTGTTACAATAGAACCTATTATCAGAGAACCATGACAGATGTTGAACCATGACAAGAAGAAACCTGTTACCAAACCATCTAACCTTGATCAAATATACGATCTAAAAACTGCACAAACCACTACTGCATCACCAAGCATAGCAACCCACAAATCAACTCACGCACAAGCAAAGTATCCAAAACAAAAATAATCATTACCATAGCAAAATTTCATTCAAACTTCTAACACAATAGCTAACAACATCACATTCCAAGTTAACAGGTTTTCAGCATATGACTAACCTCATGGTAATAGAATCACAGGAGCAATCATGACTACCACCATGTAAAACACAGCTGTCGCATCGCGCGAAAAACCGGCGGGAAAAGAAAGAAACAACAGAGCCGCCACCGTGCGTTATTTATCCCAAAAGAGGGAAAGGAAACGCTCGAAGTAAACCTAGGAAAAGAACATGGTCTCGCGACCAAAAGAATGGGTTCGGGAGTCGGTTATGCGAAGGGAAGGTGTTAGGCACCCTACGCATCCGTAGTACTCTACGGGATCCACGCACACTAGGAAGGAAAATTGGTTGCTAAACACTGCTCAAACACACACACACTGGCTGAAAGAGACGAAAGAGACTGACTGAAACTGACTCGGCAGGATGTCGCATCCTGGGCCTACTTAGTCTATCAGGCAATAGACATCAGAGTCGAAGTAGTTCGGACTGGGGAAACGACACATGCTCGCTAGGATGTCGCATCCTATGCATACGTATCTTCTCGGACGAGAGAAGAATCAGAGCATTCGTAGCTCGGCTGACACGCACACAAACAAACAAAACACAAGCAAACGTGGAGCCCGACTGCCAATCACTGGACTTATGTCAGCATCCGAACCTAAAACACACGCAAAGAGGCAAACGTGGAGCCCAAATGCCAATCACTGGACTTACATTGACATCCGAGCCTAAACAACACAACAGATAGATAGGGAGTCGGGGACTCAGCCTATAACTGTCAAACACAAGCAAACAGACAGCAAATGCTAAGGAGTACGGGGACTCGAGCTTAGCAAAGGTCAGACAACACACACAAAAGAAAGAAAAGGCGCCCGGAGAGATCAGCTCAATCTCCTGCCTACATACTTCATCTGGTGTGAAGATCAGGGCGATGTAGTTCCCCTACGCAGGGATAAAGATCTAGCCTAACCAGATAACAGAGGGAGACACAACTCTAGGGAGACTACGACTCGAGCCTAGATGTTGTCATGCAAAGTCAACCCTAAGTTAAGGTTTCTAGCTAAATGGCACGAGGGCCAACCTATCCTAGACAAGGCTTGCACAGGAAGCAAGGGTCTCGATTGCAACTAGGGCAAGAGAAAAGGGATATCTCAATCACAACAGGGGTGAGAGAAGAGAATTAGTGTTAGTGGTTAGTCAAACTCGGCAAGACATCGCGTCTCGTGCCTACGTATCTCACCTGAACGTGAGAATCAGAGTTGCCGTAGTTCGGCCGGCAGGGAAAAAGGTCTCTATCGCAACGAGGGCGAGAGAAAGGAAAAGGCTCGATCGCAACGAGGGCGAGAGAAAGGAAAAGACTCGATCGCAACGAGGGCGAGAGAAAGGAAAAGGCTCGATCGCAACGAGGGCGAGAGAAAGGATCGCAACGAGGGCGAAAACAAGCAAGGATTAGTTGTTAGTCAAACTCGGCAAGACATCGCGTCTCGTGCCTACGTATCTCATCTGAACATGAGAATCAGAGTTGCCGTAGTTCGGCCGGCAGGGAAAAAGGACTCGATTGCAACTAGGGCAAGAGAAAGGGAAAGTCTCGATCGCAACGAGGGCGAGAGAAAGGAAAAGACTCGATCGCAACGAGGGCGAGAGAAAGGAAAAGGCTCGATCGCAACGAGGGCGAGAGAAAGGATCGCAACGAGGGCGAAAACAAGCAAGGATTAGTTGTTAGTCAAACTCGGCAAGACATCGCGTCTCGTGCCTACGTATCTCATCTGAACATGAGAATCAGAGTTGCCGTAGTTCGGCCGGCAGGGAAAAAGGACTCGATTGCAACTAGGGCAAGAGAAAGGGAAAGTCTCGATCGCAACGAGGGCGAGAGAAAGGAAAAGACTCGATCGCAACGAGGGCGAGAGAAAGGAAAAGGCTCGATCGCAACGAGGGCGAGAGAAAGGATCGCAACGAGGGCGAAAACAAGCAAGGATTAGTTGTTAGTCAAACTCGGCAAGACATCGCGTCTCGTGCCTACGTATCTCATCTGAACATGAGAATCAGAGTTGCCGTAGTTCGGCCGGCAGGGAAAAAGGACTCGATTGCAACTAGGGCAAGAGAAAGGGAAAGTCTCGATCGCAACGAGGGCGAGAGAAAGGAAAAGACTCGATCGCAACGAGGGCGAGAGAAAGGAAAAGGCTCGATCGCAACGAGGGCGAGAGAAAGGATCGCAACGAGGGCGAAAACAAGCAAGGATTAGTTGTTAGTCAAACTCGGCAAGACATCGCGTCTCGTGCCTACGTATCTCATCTGAACATGAGAATCAGAGTTGCCGTAGTTCGGCCGGCAGGGAAAAAGGACTCGATTGCAACTAGGGCAAGAGAAAGGGAAAGTCTCGATCGCAACGAGGGCGAGAGAAAGGATCGCAACGAGGGCGAAAACAAGCACGGATTAGTTGTTAGTCAAACTCGGCAAGACATCGCGTCTCGTGCCTACGTATCTCATCTGAACATGAGAATCAGAGTTGCCGTAGTTCGGCCAAACAACCCTAAACATGGCTCACACAAGGGTTAAGCCACACAGACTTGACTTGCACAGGAAGCAAGTCAAGCACAAAGCTATTGCACAAAGGCAAGCACAAACTAAAGCCTAAGGAAGCAAACAAGGCAACCACAAACACATACAGCATAAGAATAAACACACCAACAAAGGGGGCTCAAACATCAAAGGTTAGGCACTAGGGCCAACTGGAATGGGGTAAGTGTAGCTCTTAACCTTGCCATTGAGAGGCTAAGGTGAAGCAGATGAAAGGAGATGAGGGGTGTGCCTCATTGCTTCTATCCCTAATCAGGGAGAGCATCAAATAATAGAAAGTGGGGGAGTTCAGAAAGATGGAACTCTTTCCCCATTATTGACTCGATTAGATCTTGGGTTTTTATCTCGATGCTTCAACCATGTAATGGGAGCAGAGAGAGGACACACTGAATAGTGGGGGATAGATTGCTTATCCCTACCTTCCACCAATGGCCTCAAATGAGGACTTTTCCTGCTTGGGACAAATTTAAACAAACACAGGCATTGCCTCTTAAGGAGGACTTCAGACAGTTTGCCCGGTCAAATAACAGACCGGGTCTCCAGACTACATGAAGAAAGAAAGGTTTATACCTCAAAAGCAAATGCTAAAATAGCAAAGCAAGCAAGTTCAGAGAACTTAAGCAACTAAAGCACCTGAAAAAGTCAAACTTATTAGTAAACAAGTCAAAAGTTTAAACCAAAAGAAATGGCAAACAGTCAACACAGGGGATCAACTGAGCAAAGCATAAGACTCAAGTTATGAGTCAAACCATCTGCAAAACAAAGGTTAGCATGGGATAAACAAATCAAATTCAAACAAGTTTGAGTGATCTTTGAAGCATTGTGCTCAACCTGAAACAGATGAACTCAACATAAGTCCAAAGGACCACTAGGACTAGCCTAGGGTCAAACATGAAAGAAAAAGTCAAGGCAGCAAGGAAAAGTCAACTCAAAGTCAAAGTCAACCAATTAGAAAGCAATCACAATTGGGCCCACATTCAAATCATGCATCATTGTCATTTCATGGATATTTGAAGTCAAAACATGGCAAAGGAAAGCATACAAAAGTCAACAGAATGACTTGCATCAAAAGTCAACTCAAACAATTCCAAAAATTATGAAATAAATCACACTCAATCCTAACATCTAACATGGTAGACATGTAAAATTTCATGGCATTTGGATGAGAGGAAGGCAGTCAAATAAAATCATGAAGTCAAACTAATTTCAAGTAAGCACAATGAAAGTCAACAAGCATGGGTCAACTTCAAAAAATCATATCAATTTGAAAACAGAAGAGAAATGAATGAGATTAACACCAATGCAAAGCTTGAGATGTCTAGTTATCACATATGAAATTTCATGGACATACAATATGATTTGAGAATTTCACAAAGGATTTGGCAAGGCATAGCACAAAAGGTCAACAAATGACCAAGCATGGAAGAAAATTCACAATCAAATGGAAAACAGCAAGATTAATTCCAAGAAAATTCATACATCAATTAGACATACAAAGGATCATTCATGCAAAATTTGGGGTCATTTGAATGTAGGGAAGCATGTGAACAAAATTAGGGAAAATGCATGATCATGGTATGACACCAAATGCAACCTCCAACTTCAAAAATTCATAACCAGCAAACCACAAATGGAAAATCCACAAACTTTATACCAAAATGAAAGTGAACATGTCTAGTTTCACCACAAAAAAACTCAAAGGCATTGGATATAACATGAGTATTTCACAATTGAAATGGCCAAGGGTATCATTCATGCACACATGTTGAGAAAATAATTGTCAATTAAAAACCAACCAATGTAAAATTAATTAAAATTCACAATTAAATTCTAGACTCATTTGTGAACATGTGTAAAAAATTTTAAGATTTTTGGGATTAAAATGAATGAGAAAATGATTTTTGAAGTTGAGTGATATTTGGATGAAATAGGAACAAAATGGCATGGCATTTGGTCAAACAATGAGTCAACGGATGGCATTGATGTAATTATGGGCATCACTTATCAAAACTACTGCGTTTTGGGGAAAGAAATGAAATGTTCCTATTGGCTCCCAGCCAATGGAACAGTGCACGGCTAAATGAATTCAAAAACTGAGTTTTTTCAAATAAACCCTTAAGGTTTCTAGCAGCACATGGCATTGGCAACAACAGCAGCACACAAACAACATCATGCAATCATCACTTCAAGCAACAACATTCACGTAGATTTTCTGGAAATTCATGCAGCACCAACCAAAACAAACAACAGCAACAACATGGCATTGTGGGAAAAAATTCTGGGCATAGTTTATGGTTTGGCATAACAGCAGCAACAACATCATCCACATGTTATCATCAGTCGAAATTCAAAAACACATGGTGAACAGCAAGGTATTTAGCAATGTTCATGTAGTTCAAAACTGCAGCATAATGTGTTTATCAAAATCATCATCAATTGAAGTTCCAACCAACAAGCAACCAAACAACAGCATGGCTAACATGTTCAACTCATAGAAACAAGCTTCAAGCAACATCACACAATAACATGGCATTCAGCAAGCAGTCAACAGCAACATTCATCATTATCATGTGCTCATCATGAAAAAACATCAAGCAAACAGCAGGAAAGTTTTGGAAATTAATCTTAGAGTTTGTCAAAACAACATAGCAGCAACAACAGTCAAACATATGCCTAGATTCTGGAAGGCAGCTAGGGTTTAATAGCAGTAACACATTCATGTTGTCACCAATCATCAAAACAAAATGACTCAAACAAACCACACAAACAACATTGTATTGGTATAGCAACTTCATTCAGCAATACACAAGCATAATCATGGGAGTTCTGGACAGGGTTAAAGCAGCAGGGCCATGGTATTCAGCATTCAACTTCATTACCATCAAACCAAACCAAACAAACAACAGCATACAACATCATGGATTTTATGAGCAAGCTCAAGACAGCAACATGGTTTTAGCAGCATGGCTTGGCATTGTGGTATCATGTGTTCATTAACAGACAACAGCACACAACAGCATGAATTTAGCAAGCAGGTTTGAAGTTTTCCATCAGCAGGGCATATGCATGAGATTTTCTGAATAGAGCTAGGTTTAAACAAACAGCAGCAAGGTTCATGTTATCAGAACAAAATTTGACTAAGAACCAAAGCATGGCATTATCAGTCAAAATGAGCACTAACTCAAAAACACCAACATCAAAACATCATTAACCAACAACAACCAAGCATAATCATGAGATTCTCTTGGCAGCTCAAAAACAGCAAAACAGCAGGGATAAACATCATGGTATCACCAACATCAGCATAAACTCACTTAACATGGTAAGCAAAAAGGTTCATGCAACTTTTAAGCAACCACACCAAACAAATCAAGTGGAATCTCCAGGCATGGCATAAGTTTGAAAACAACAGCAAAGTTTATGTATCAAGTATCTTCATGCTTTCATCGTGAACAATAGCAGGGCATTCATATTCAGTTTCATGATCATCAACCAAGCACAACAAACACTAGCATGGTATTGGTAATATTCATAAAGCAAGCAAACAACAGCATACAATAATGTTTCAAAACTGCAGCAGGGTTTTAATCAATATGGCAGCTCATGCAGTTTATGGTTTTGGCAATGCAGACAACATTCTCAAACAAAATCATATCAAATTGGAATTCCAAAATAGCACACACCCTACACATTCAATGCAAAATCCTGGGCAAGTTCTAAGGTTCATGGACAGGGTATATGCAGCAACATAGCAGGGTAGTAACAGCATGGTTTAACTAGCATTGTTAGCAACTTGGTTCATCAACATCATGTCATCATCATTATAACACAAATCGTGAACAACAGCATAAATAATCAAGGCCATGATACCTCATCTATTAACAGCAAAACCAACATAATCAAGGGAATTTTGAGCAGGGTAGGTTTATGTAACAGCAAGGCAATGATTCAAACTCATGATTCAACAACAATCAACATTCCAACCATCATGGCAATGAGACAATAATAATCATTCAACAACAGACAAACAAATAAACCAAACACAATCCATGTGAATGTGCTGGAAAAAACAAATAGGGTTCATTACAACCGAAGCAGATGTTCATCACATTCATGAGTTCAAAATTTCCACATGCTCAGAAATCAACCATATGCATATCAATAGCTTCATCAAACTAAATACAAGCATTATATAGCAAGGGTTTTCATGAAATCACAAACATGTGAGCAAATCGATGGAGAATGCATTTGGACCTAGAAATGAAAGTTCAGATTTCTTGCAATATGATTAACCAAATCAAATGATGTAAAGCACACAACATTCAGCAGGGCAAGAACTATCAAAAACATATCATAGCATAGCAGATAATGAAGGTCGAAACCTTACTTGGTTTTGAAGAAAAGTGAGCTACAGTGGTCCTTTTGTGGTTGTAAGCAAAAACAGGTGAGCACAATGGTTGATAATGATGAAGGCTTGAAGAAGATCAGTTCAAACTTGCTTGGTTTCACTCTAAACCCAAGCTGCCATTGAAGGACTCCTTTGAAAACAGAACAGGATAAAAACTGTGCAGAGGATGTTTTGTGCTCGAAAGGAGTTCCAAAGAATGTCCAGATGAAGAATCAATCCCAGTTGTTCAAGGGTTTTTTGTGTTTTAAGCAGAAAATGCCAAATGCAAAAAAAATGGAGAATGAGAGAGTATCAAGGTTCTTGGTCTGTGGCTGCAGTCTCTAGGGTTTTCCAATGTCAGAAAATGCCCTTATATTGTCTGTTTTATCACTACTAATCAAATGCTAAACTAGTTTAGTCTTAGTGGAGTGATTTGCACTTTTGCTAAGTTAGCAATAAATGAATATGGAGGGTGCAAGTCTGCCATGATTTGGGCTTTGGCAAGGCTGGAAACAGACCAAGTCTTGCTGTTTTGAATGTACATGTGAAAAGCTGTACTGGTTTTATTTTTGTGAAGCTTCTTGCAAAATTTCCAAGTTGGTGCATAAGTGGGAATGGAGGTACAAAGCTGCGCAAGTTTGGGCTGGGCACAGGCTGTACAGACTGTGCAAAATGCTGTTTGTACTCTGCTTGTGGTTTACTAACATTGCCTTGCTTTCATACTTCCATTTGCTAAGAAACACCATATTTGCATTTTGGCCAAAATAGTGGTAGGATGGTGGAATATGCATGAATTAGGACTTGAGGCAAGTTTCAAATGTGATGTGGAACATTTCCCAATTGGCCAAATCAAGAAAAAGTCAAAAACTCAAAAAGTCAAAGTTTGGTCAAACTTTGAATTTAAATGAAAAGGTCCAAAAAATGCCATTTTGATTGGCAAGGTTTTAGGCCATGAAATTTATATTTTTGGAAAGAGGATGAAAAATGTGGTTTGTAGGAAAAAACCCCACCAAATTTGGCCTTATGGTTTGGGAGATATGGCCCTTTGAAGTTCACAAATTGATGAAAATGATTTGATCATATCTTGACAACCATACATGGGATTTGAGAGTTCTTGGACTTTTTGAAAATGGGAGAACAAGACCTTCAACTTTCATGTTGGACAAAATTTCATTTGAAGCTTGTATCATGATGCAAGTTGAGGATCAAGAAGTTTCTATTTTTGGCAGTTGAAATTACAGGTCCACTTTCTATTTTGGGAAATTTTCTGATTGGCTTCAAATTCTTCCATGATGTTGATTGCCATGACATATGAGGCCTATTAGGACATGAATAAGCTCTCTCAAACCATTTCCATCCATCAAATCCGTAGAATCAACCACAGTTGACCAACTTTGACTTTCTAGAGTTTTTGACTGTCTATGCACTGACTGATGAATTCCGAACCCTAATCCCTTGAGATCTTGACTTCAAATGATGTCCCAAGACACATGAACTCTTGATTGTTGACCATGGTGCCCAAATTCCACAAGAATGGCCACCATCCACTTGCTTTGACTGATGACTGTTTAGGGTTTCTGCCTGTCTATGCATCGACTGTTGACCTCTGAGCCTTCAACCCTTGACTTGAACACTTCAAATGACCCTCCAAGTCATGTGATCTTGTTGGACAAACTCCAGGGCTTTGATCCCTTGAGAAACACCTTTGCTTGATTGGTGGACTGATCTCCTGATCAGTTTGACCTAATTCTTGCTTGCTTGCCCTTGAGGCAACTGAGGGCAATGCAAATGTTATGCAATGGAACATGATATGCTATGACCTAATATGAGATGGTATGCACAATGATGGGTGCAAATTTGAGGTGCTACAGCTGCCCCTATTCAATCAGCTGGGAACCCGAACGGATGATAGCAGTGGCTGTCAGACTTTCAGGGTAAACAGGGATTGAATACAAAAGAACCGTAGAAATTTGCACCGACTGGATATAATACAGGAATGCCTGTCGGGATCGGCAAAGAAACAGTTTGGAGAGAAAAATCCGTCTGGAACAGAAAAGAAATCGGCCTGAATACCGAAACAGAAACGTCGACCTGGATACCAAAATAAATGGCAACACAGGGATAACCAATGCCTGAGCGTCGTAAGTACATCGACCTGATCGTCGGAAACTTCTTCGGTCTGAACACCGGAAAAAACATAAGTACATCGACCTGATCATCGGAAACTTCTTCGGTCTGAATACCCGGAAAAAACAAGTGCATCAACCTGATCGTCGGAAACTTCTTCGGTCTGAATACCGGAAAAAACAAGTGCATCAACCTGATCGTCGGAAACTTCTTCGGTCTGAATACCGGAAAAAACAAGTGCATCAACCTGATCGTCGGAAACTTCTTCGGTCTGAATACCGGAAAAAACAAGTGCATCAACCTGATCGTCGGAAACTTCTTCGGTCTGAATACCGGAAAAAACAAGTGCATCAACCTGATCGTCGGAAACTTCTTCGGTCTGAATACCGGAAAAAACAAGTGCATCAACCTGATCGTCGGAAACTTCTTCGGTCTGAATACCGGAAAAAACAAGTGCATCAACCTGATCGTCGGAAACTTCTTCGGTCTGAATACCGGAAAAAACAAGTGCATCAACCTGATCGTCGGAAACTTCTTCGGTCTGAATACCGGGAAAAACAAGTGCATCAACCTGATCGTCGGAAACTTCTTCGGTCTGAATACCGGAAAAAACAAGTGCATCAACCTGATCGTCGGAAACTTCTTCGGTCTGAATACCGGGAAAACATATAAGTCATATTATCTATAGTCGTCAAAACGTAGATAATACACTCGCATGGAAGATTATCCATAACCAATTTGTAGGTTGTTAAATGAATAAATCGACCGAAAAAGACAGGCATCAGTACCAGGACTAGGTATACAAAGATGACCAATCCAAAGAGGATAAAGTTGCTAACTCGGAGCAAACATCCAAAAGGAAGGTGAAGACCCAATGGGGACAATATTGCTTGATCAGGGCAAGTATCCAGAGGGGAAAGAATATCAATATCACGGAGAGGGGATTACATCTACCGGTTTGTAGGCAGAAAACCACGGAAAAGTAACCAGTCATCATCGGGATGAGCACAATGGGTTAATTCCAACAAGGGGATGAAAGTGGGATTTTACAACTACCAGCTAGTAGGTAGAAAACCACGACAATAGGACTTACAACTACCGGTTTGTAGGTAGAGGCCAACAAATTTGGCTGAGGATAAGATGAATGGCCAACAAATTTGGCTGAGGATAAGATGAATGAGTGCCGGTTAGTGAGCGACTATTCATTTATGCCCCAGGGAAGCACGAGGGATAGCCAATAGGAAGCCAATTTAGGATCGATCCAAAAAGGCAGACTGAAACAAGACTCATCCTAATGAGGAAAGAACTCAATAGGGAAAATCCATCCCGTGTAGGGAGGGAACGGAAACAACCGTCATCCACGAGGATGTATCTCAGTGGGGGAAATGGCAGGAAAGGATAGACACTTTCTGCTTAAGGGGTTGGCTCTACATGGAGAGATCAGACACACCCACTTCTGCTAGGGGAAAAAAAAACCCAAGCTGGCAAGACGCTAACAATTGGGGAGTAATACTGCTGGGGATACCCACTCGACTGAGGAATCACTTGTTGGGAAAACACCAACCTCTCAACCATGCTGATGAACCCAATCCTGAAGCCGATCCAATGGCGCGATGCTAAACTCTTTCCAACAACCCAACCTCGGCTGGTCACCACGGCCTAGGGCTAATGGATATGCTTGCAACGTTGATGCATGAGTTTTTTCTTGTTTTACAAAATGCCCCATGGTCATGGAAATGCTATGCACTAATGATGCAATATGCTATGCTTATCTAAACAATGAATGCATAAACACACGTCTCCTTCAGAGACATCACCGGGGAACTCCAAGAACGGTGCTGAGGATCTTATAACCATGTCAACTTCCGCCCTGCTGGGGAAAGACGAACCTCGCTTGGGAGTAACGAAGACGACTTGCTAGGGATGATCAGGCGACTTCACTGGAAGAGCCAACCAATCCACAAGTAGGATAAACTCCGCTTGGGGAAATAACTGCTCCGCTGGGGGAAGATAAACCAAGCCAACCTTTGGGGAATAAGGCTCATACAAACCTCAGATAAAATAGACTATACCTTGGGGAATAACTGCTACTCCGCCGGGGACGACCCACAATGTTCACAAGTAGAAAAGACTCAACTGGAGATGTAGGTATCCGTCTGCCATGGACACCCGTCCAATCCAATGGTAGGGTAAACTCTGCTGGAGAGACCGATGCTTCGCTGGGGAAGGCTTACACAAACCCTAGTTAGGAGAACGATTCCGTCCGGGGAAAGCACTGTTGGGGAATGCTCACAGATGATGACCTTGCTGGGGAAAATGTTTACAGGTGACGACCTGCAAACTGGAACAATCAGATGCCCCAGGGAGTTCTTGGACAAGATACGCTCGAGTGTCCTCAACATTCAAAATGATTTTCAAATGTTTTAATCTTCCTGCACGTCATTGTTTAGCCTTCATGTTTTTATGTGCAATGTTTATCAAAATTTTGGACGTTTTTGCAAACAAAACAGTAAAAGTAAAAACAAGAGAGCAATTTATCTGAATAACGACTTTTATTGATTGAAAGTGTGCCTGAAGAGGCAAATACATTGGGAAGCAATTCCTAGAAAGAGGTAATTGCGCACAAAAGGAAAATAAACTATCCTAATGGCAATGTGAACACGGCATCCACTGTTTCCCAACTCTGTTATAACTCATAGACCATCAGTTTCCTCCCAATTCCTTGCTTTCTGAAAAGAATGACTGGACCGATCACATCTGTCGAGATGGTAGCTGACGAAGCATGACGAAGTACAGATAACTCAGATTGTAGTCTTCGCTTTAATCCCTCTTTTGGCTGGATCGCCCTTTCGGGTTTTCAATCCACCGGGATACCCATTTTTGCCTAAGCCGCCCTTGCGGGTTTTCGACTTACCGGGTGTACAGTTTTTTCATTTTATCCCTAATTTTTGCCCGAACCTTTTCTTTCTGTTTTTTGGTTCGCCGGGATGCCCATTTTTGCCTGGACTCTTTTATTCTTTTTGTCCAGCGGGTCAATTTATGCGAAGTATTTTTTGACTACATCTGAGTTGACAGGGGAAGGAAAGTCTTCACCGTCCATAGTTGTAAGCATCAAGGCTCCACCGGAGAAGACCTTCTTCACAACATATGGACCTTCGTAGTTAGGAGTCCACTTGCCCCTGTTATCTGTACCGGGAGGAAGGATCCTCTTCAAAACTAGATCGCCAGTTTGAAATGTTCGAGGACGCACTTTCTGATCAAAGGCTCGCTTCATCCTTCTCTGATACAACTGCCCATGGCAAACAGCTGCTAACCGTCTTTCTTCGATAAGGCTTAACTCATTAAACCTTGTACGAATCCACTCGGCTTCGTCCAGCTTGACATCCAATAATACCCTCAGAGAAGGGATCTCCACCTCAACTGGTAGGACTGCTTCCATACCATACACAAGGGAGTAGGGGGTTGCCCCGGTCGACGTACGTACTGAGGTACGGTACCCATGCAAAGCGAAAGGCAACATCTCGTGCCAATCCTTGTACGTAACGACCATCTTTTGCACAATCTTCTTGATATTCTTGTTAGCTGCCTCTACAGCACCATTCATCTTTGGTCTGTAAGGAGAAGAATTGTGATGTTCAATCTTGAAATCTCTGCACAAGTCTTTCATCATCTTGTTATTGAGATTCGAACCATTGTCAGTGATGATTCTCTCGGGAACCCCATAACGACAGATAATTTCCTTCTTGATGAACCGGGCAACCACTTGTTTGGTGACGTTGGCATAGGAAGCTGCTTCCACCCATTTGGTGAAATAATCGATCGCAACCAAGATGAAGCGATGTCCATTAGAAGCAGTTGGTTCAATCCTCCCAATCATGTCAATGCCCCACATGGCAAACGGCCAAGGCGAGTTCATGACATTCAACGGGCTTGGTGGTACATGCACCTTATCAGCATAAATTTGACACTTATGGCATTTCCGAGCATATTTGAAACAATCGGATTCCATAGTCATCCAGTAATATCCGGCTCTCAGCAATTTCTTCGACATTGCATGACCACCAGCGTGGGTACCAAACGAACCCTCGTGCACTTCTTGCATCAACATGTCTGCTTCGTGTCTATCCACGCATCTGAGCAAGACCATGTCAAAGTTTCTCTTGTACAGCACATCATCCTGATTCAAGTAAAAGCTTCCAGCTAGCCTTCTCAGGGTCTTCTTATCATTCTTCGACGCACCCTCAGGATACTCTTGAGTCTTGAGGAAGTTCTTGATGTCATAATACCACGGCTTATCATCAATAGCATCAACGGACTCGGCTGCAAACACATATGCAGGCCTCTCGAGTCGATTTACCGCAACATGTGGCACATGATTCCACCAATGAACCTTTATCATGGAAGATAAAGTAGCCAATGCATCAGCCATCTGATTCTCGTCCCGGGGGACGTGATACAACTTCACCTTCTTGAAGAACGTCAGTATTCTTCTGGTGTAATCTCTGTACGGAATCAGATGCGGCTGGTTCGTATTCCAATCTCCATTGACCTGATTGATCACTAGAGTTGAATCTCCAAATATGTCGAGTGTTTTGATCCTCAGATCAATGGCTTCTTCTATTCCCATGATACAAGCTTCATACTCAGCTTCATTGTTGGTGACGTCGAATGTCAATCTGGCAGAGAAAGGTATATGAGCACCTTTGGGATTGATCAGTACTGCCCCAACACCATTACCGTTCATATTCACAGCCCCATCAAACATCAGTGTCCACTTGTCATCAGGATCCGGTCCTTCCTCAACAAGCGGCTCTTCACAGTCTTTCATCTTCAAATACATGATGTCTTCATCGGGGAACTCAAACATCATAGGCTGATAGTCGTCGATCGGTTGCTCGGCAAGATAGTCGGACAAAATACTACCTTTGATGGCCTTCTGTGACGTGTACTGAATGTCGTACTCTGTTAAAATCATCTGCCAACGGGCAACACGTCCGGTGAGAGCTGGCTTCTCAAAGATGTATTTTACTGGATCCATCCTAGAAATCAACAGAGTAGTATGGTTCAACATATACTGCCTTAGTCGGCGAGCAGCCCAGGCCAAAGCACAGCAAGTTTTCTCGAGCAGTGAATATCTTGTTTCACAGTCGGTAAACTTTTTGCTTAGGTAGTATATGGCGTGCTCTTTTCGACCAGACTCGTCATGCTGCCCCAATACACACCCCATCGAAGTCTCGGTGACTGAAAGGTACATGATCAGTGGTCTCCCTGGAACTGGAGGTATCAGGATTGGAGGTTTCTGTAAGTACTCCTTGATTTTGTCAAAAGCGTTATGACAATCATCATTCCATCTGATCGCCTGATTTTTTCTGAGTAGTTTGAAAATTGGTTCACATGTAGCAGTTAGATGAGATATGAACCTTGCAATGTAGTTCAACCTCCCTAAAAACCCACGGACTTGCTTTTCCGTCTTCGGTTCAGGCATCTCTTGAATGGCTTTGACTTTAGCTGGATCAACCTCAATCCCTTTTTCACTGACAATGAAGCCTAAGAGCTTCCCGGATCTCACTCCAAACGTACACTTGTTCGGGTTCAGCCTCAGTTTGAACTTGACCAGTCTGTCAAACAACTTCTGCAAATTAACCAGGTGCTCCTCTTCCGTCTGTGACTTCGCAATCATATCATCCACATACACTTCGATTTCGTTGTGCATCATGTCATGAAAGAGAGTCGTCATTGCCCTTTGATAGGTAGCACCGGCATTCTTCAGCCCAAATGGCATCACCTTGTAGCAGAACGTGCCCCAAGGTGTAATGAATGTCGTCTTTTCCATGTCCTCTGGCGCCATCTTGATCTGATTGTAGCCTGAGAAACCGTCCATGAAAGAGAATACCGAGGACTGAGCCGTATTATCCACCAATATATCGATGTGAGGTAATGGGAAATCATCCTTCGGACTCGCCCTGTTCAAGTCTCGGTAATCGACACACATTCTGACTTTGCCATCCTTCTTTGGCACAGGAACAATGTTGGCAACCCACGGCGGGTAACTGGTTACAGCCAAGAAACCTGCGTCCCACTGCTTCTGAACCTCTTCTTTGATCTTGACAGCCATATCGGGACTAGTTCTGCGAAGCTTCTGCTTGACTGACGGACATTCTTCTCTGAGAGGTAACCGATGCACCACAATGTCTGTATCCAGCCCAGGCATCTCTTGGTATGACCAGGCGAATATCTCCACATATTCTCTTAGCATCTCAATTAGCTTCCTCTTGACAGAGTCTTCTAAAGCAGCCCCAATTCTGATCTCTCTTCTGGCGTCCTCGGTACCCAGATTGACAACTTCCAACTCCTCCTGATGAGGTTGGATGACCCTTTCCTCTTGCTTCAGTAATCTGACCAATTCTGCAGGGAGTTCACAGTCTTCCTCACTCTCCTCTTCAGCTTGGTAGATGGGATTGTTGAAATCATACTGAGCCATAACAGAGTCATTCACAGTGGATGCCAAAAGATCACTTCTGCATGTTTAATGTTTTGTTTTTAGAAAAAAAGATTTCAATAAAGTCACAGAAAGCAAAAAAAACATTGCCATTTTTTATTGTTTTGAAAAAAAGTGGAAAAAAGAAAAATAGAAAGACAAAGATCTCAAGATTTGATTGAAAAAACGTCCTTCATTTATAAACATTGTGAACATGATGTGGCCCTACAATGAACCACTACGTCTTGGGCAGAACGTAGGGTTTTCATGCAAAAATGAAAAAACAAAAGAAAATTACTCTGTCAGTAGAGTAACTTGGACCACTTCTTCAGCCGTCCAATTGTTGATAATCTCGCCTGGTGCACAAGGGCGGACCCAGACATCCAAATCCTGATCACTGTCTTCAACATCAGTGGCGAAAACATCTCCATGGTTCATCAGCCCAGCGCTGGTGAAGGTGCTCGGACCTGCTTGTATGCTCTGCTTTGCTGCGAGAGGCTCGTACCCAATGCCGAATTTGTCTTCTTTTACAGGCAAGTCAACCATCTTGCCCCAGCCTTCAGCCTTACCGGAGTCAACAACCTCTTTGGCTTGCTTGTACGACGATATTGAAGCACCTGGCTTCCTCTGCTCTGCACAAGCTACACCTTCTAATGCCACAGTCTCGAATGCCTGGCACAGGGTTTCGTGGATCTCGCCATCCACCTCAACATATTTGAATGAGGAAAGATGACTCACCAGAATCTCCTCTTCACCACAGACGGTCACGATCTGACCGTTCCAGACATATTTGAGCTTTTGATGGAGAGTCGACGAGACTGCCCCAGCGGCGTGAATCCAAGGACGCCCCAACAAACAGCTATAAGCAGGCTGAATGTCCATCACATAAAATATGATGTCAAAGGTCTCAGGACCTATCTTCACTGGCAAAGTGACTTCACCAAACACAGACCGTTTGGATCCGTCAAAAGCACGCACGATCAGGTCACTGGGAGTGAGCACGACCCCCTCGACATCAATCTTCTTCAGTATTTGCTTCGGAAGGACATTCAGGGACGACCCGGTGTCCACTAGCACGTGAGATAGAACAGCACCTTTGCACTCCATAGTGATGTGCAAGGCTTTGTTGTGATTGCGTCCCTCAGGCGTTAGGTCTAGGTCAGTGAAACCTACACCGTGCCTGGTACTCACATTAGCTAGCACACCCTCCAACTGGTTGACGGATATCTCTTGCGGGACGTATGCCATGTTCAGCATCTTCAGCAAGGCATCCCGATGTGCCTCAGAACACATCAGCAAAGAGAGTATCGAGATCTTCGACGGAGTCTGGTTGAGTTGATCAACAATCTTGTAATCACTCTTCTTAATGATCTTCATAAACTCCTCGACATCTTTCTGGAAAGAACCCTCAGCCTCCTTCTGAGCTGGTTCTTCGTCAACCATTGTTTGTTTGCCCTTAGCCCTTGCAGATGACTCAGCCGCAGCATCCCTCAAAGGCTGAGGAGCAAACAGTCGTCCACTCCTTGTGAAGCCTCCCTGTCCTCCAACATTGTCCACTACAGGACCTGTAACAGCAGGGATCCTCACAGGAGCACTGATCGTAACCGGTGCTTGGTTAACTGGCCTCGTTTGGTTACCAGCCCTCCTATCTCGGCGATAGGCATTGTCATAACTCCACGGAACAGCTCTACTATTTCCAACTTGTCCTCTGCCGGACGCCACAATAGTAGTAGGTGCTCTGATGGTTACCGGGGTAGAAATGGTAACCGGAGTATTGCTGGTGGTGGGTGTACTGACAGCCCCACGCCCTCTTCCTTCGGCCGGTTTATAAAAAATGGTGACAGTAGACACTGCCCCATTATCTCTGGTAGCACGGCTGAACTGCAAACAGCCCTCATCCATCAGACTCTGAATTCTAGCCCTCAGCTGGTCACAACCGTTGGTAGATTCTGAACAACCCACACAATCTTCTGAACAACCTGGGTCAACACCCCCCTTCAACAATCGGCCCTTGACGACCAACAAAGACGTCTGAACATCTTCAACATCTACGATTAGGTCTTCAGCTTCCTCATCTTCAATGTTATTAACCCTATGCCCTCCATGCTGTGGCATAGGATTGTTTACCACATTCGGAACCGGAGAGAAGTTGATTGCCTTGGAATCAATCAAGTCCTGAACCTTATGCTGCAAAACCCGGCACCTCTCAGTGTGGTGCCCTGGTGCCCCAGAATGAAAATCACAACGGGCATTTGCATCATAACCCGGAGGCAGCACTGCTGGAGTAGCCATTGTACGCAATTCAACAAACCCTAACCGGAGTAGTTCGGGTAACAATTCGGCGTACGTCATTGGCAGCGGATCAAAATGTCGATTAGCCATTCTTTGTCTTGGCTGATACGGACGTTGTTGTTGTTGTTGCAGTTGTTGTTGTGGTTGTTGCGGTTGTTGTTGAACTCTCTGTTGTTGTTGTGGACGCGGTTGAGGTGCAGGAATGGTCACTGCGGCGATTGGACGATACTGGTCCCTGTTGTTGTTAGCTCTGTACGCACCCCCTCTGTGCTGTACAGCATTGGTCTCTCCTTCTCTACGGCGAGGTGCCCCAGAGAAGGGTTTCTTTGAAGAAGATGAGGAACCAGCATCATGGATCCTCCCAGCCTTGATCAGGCTCTCAGTTCTTTCGCCGCAGATAACGACGTCAGAAAAACTTCCGAATGGGCAGCTTCCCATCCGGTCCATATAAACACCCTGAAGAGTGCTAATGAACATATCAGTCAACTCCCTTTCCAGCATAGGGGGTTGAACTCTTGCAGCTAGTTCGCGCCATCTCTGGGCGTACTCTTTGAAGCTCTCGTTGTTCTTCTGACAAAGACTCTGCAGCTGAGTCCGGGTCGGAGCCATGTCCATATTGTGCTTATACTGTCTGAGGAACGCCTCACCCAGATCTCTCCAGCATCGAATTGAATCCCGCTTCAACTCCATATACCAATCCAAAGACGCCCCAGATAGGCTGTCTTGGAAGAAATACATCCACATCTTCTCATCATCAGTGTATGCGGATATCTTTCTGTAGTACGCCTGCACGTGGGTGCGAGGGCAGGAGGTACCGTTGTATTTGTCGAATGACGGTGCCTTGAATTTGTGCGGGATTCTCAGTCCTTCAACCAATCCCATGTTTGTAACATCAAAACCGAGGGAGTTTTGACATTCCATTGCCCTGATCTTCTCAGCAAGGGCCTCAACTTTACGATCTCTCGCATCATTTCTTCCCAAAAAGTCGTCGTCTTCGCTGAGCATAGTGAGCAAATCCTCTTGTCTGTCAACAATTGGAATTCTATTACGGGCTGGAACATGGATTACCCTGGCATTAGCAGCATCTGGAGCAATTGGTTGACCGTTAACTCGAATACCCCTCAACTCTTCACCTTCGGCATAGTTGTTGACGGGAATAGCAGCAGCAGGAGTGTCAGGAACTGGATTTCCTTCTGGCAAAGCCTGGTTAGGCGGTGGAATAACAGCTTCTTGCCTCTGGACTATTGCCCGGAGCTCTTCCTGGCCTTGCGCGACCCCTTGCATCATATGAATGAACTGGGCCATGCTAGCCCTCATCTCTGCCAACTCGGCTTGTACCTGATCCATGTTGCGTTGATGGTTGAGCCTTGTTGAGTAGCGGTGTTGTCTTTGATCAGCTATCCTGCCTGAACACAGGAACCCACAGTAAGAAGACGGCACAAGAACACCTGTTATGCAAATGATATGATTATGATGTCTAATGATATGCATGATGCACATGAGATGCTCATTTCTCAGGCATTCAAAGAGCCTGACCCATTCTGGAAGGATGGCAACCTACAAGAACAGACCAAACAGATACAGGGAAAAAAAAGAGCAACAGGGAAAATCAGACATCCTTATATATGAATAAGGGTAAAATAGTCAGACAACTGAATATTCGCAAAACAGAGTGCAAAGAAAAGAGAATCCCATCCAACAAGCCTGGTGGTGATTCTCAACAATAAAGATCCACAGACGGAGTACAAGCAAATGAATCCCATCCAACAAGCCTGGAGGTGATTCTCAACAAAAAGATCCAAAGACGGAGTACAAGCAAATGAATCCCATCCAACAAGCCTGGAGGTGATTCAACAACAATACCAACAAAGATACAGTCTAAGGCAGACGGTCTTCTGGAATGAGGGTCTTCAGGTAATGACACTGGTCTATCAACAGTGAGCATTCTGAGCAATCTGGTAGAGGAGTGATCTTCTCTTTCAACTGTCTTCTTAGCTCCAAGACTTCTCCTCCAAGATACTCCTCTGACTTCTGTCTCAACTCCATCTCTTTCTTCAACTGACTGTCTTTGTCTCTGAGTTGCTTCTCCAAGTCTCTGATTTTCTTTTGGTAGTTGCCTTCTGCTCTCTGCAGTCTCAGACATTCCCTATGCTCTGCGTCCATCAGGGATTCCATCTCCTCATATGATCTTTTCTTACTCCTTGCTCTACTAGCATCCTCTCCTTGCATTTCCCTGAGTTGATGGGCCAAGTGCATCTTATCAGCTTTAGCCTTGTACAGTTCCATCTGAGTGTCTTGCTCTTTTTCTCTCAGACGACGACTCTCCATCAATGCTTGCTTATAGTGCTCAGCAGGCACACTATCAGCGAGTACCAAGGGTGGTTGCTCTTGCAACGGCTCCATCCTATCGTAGGGAAGCAGCAAAGTTTCCACTCTTTTCTTTACCCAATCGGTGTAATCGGGCATGGCAATGGCAAACTTCTTCCCTAAAACGGATCCATCCTTCACTCCAACATCTCTCCAGGCTTTCCCTATCTGCTCTAACTTAGCAGGGTCATCCTTCTTCTCAAAACAGAAACTCTCAGCTATCTCTGCTTCGAGCGGCCTTCTACACATGACAAACCCTAGCTGGCGAAGGGAGAGAATTGGGTTGTAGTTGATGCAACCCTTGGTCCCTACGAGTGGCACGCCCCGGAATTCGCCACAGCTTAAGATAACATCCTTCACATTCATCCGGTACGACTGCCACCTGATGTCGTAGGAAGTGAGCGACATGACCCTCTGAGTCCACTTCAGAGTGCTCTGGGTATCTACAAATGGTCCACTGGCTGGCAGAAGAGACATGAACCATTTATACAGGAGAGGTAAGCAACACCTGATGGCTCCACCCTTACCATGCCTACTGTGGATGGCATAGTAAGTATCAGCAAGGAGGGTAGGGACTGGATTCCCCCTGATAAAGATGCTGATGGCAGCATGGTCTATGAAGTTCGGCATACTGGGAAATAGGATGATCCCATAGATCATGGCAGCTAGCTGTGCGTGAAAAACTTCCCAATTCCCCTTATCTGCTTCATCTCTGGCTACCCTCAACAGAAATTTCAACGGTAGACCAACAACTTCCCCGCAGGGCTTCCAATTCTTACCAACCTCCTCAACACTCAACCGGAGAGCTCTGGCAATCAATCTGAAGTCAACCTCCTTTGGGACGTCCAAGAAGGGAGTCTGATGCTGAATAAGGATACTCAACAGGATGGAATACTCTTCGAGAGTAGGTGCAAGCTGGTAATCCTGGAATGTGAAGCATCTGAGCTCTGGATCATAGAACTGAAGTAGTGTCTGCAGAGGTACTGGATCCACTATCGTCTTCAACACTGTCAAGATGTCTCCATACCGCCCAACAAAACTCTTCAATCGGTCGTCTGTCACGAGGCTACCCAACTCAACTAGCGGAGTCAACGGCTCACGGTGGAAACTGTAGGAACAGGTCTTCCGCTTCAGCTCAGGAACTGTTGCCATCTCTATCAGTAGACAAACTCTGGAATGTACCTGAGAAATGATATGCATGCAGAGATTAGTTTTTTTCCTTCTTTTTTTTTTTTCTATATTTTTTCGATTTATTATTTTTTTCAATGCGTTTCTTTTGAAAAATAAATATGCTATGATGCACATGATGCAGATTGGACTGGCTGATTGTGCGATCTCTGACTAGGTCGGAGCTTCAGTCAAAACTCGGAACTTAAATCCAACTTAAGGTCAAACTGATCACACTGTCTGAACATAAAGTCACCATCAGAACCAAAGTCACCAACGGTACCTGTAATGAATAACCCTTCCCCACTCACGGGTGTAGTCTAGGCCAGGGTAAAGGCTGAGAGAAACGCAGCATAAATAACCTTTCGCAGAATATCATCATATACACACCCGAAGTATGTAACGACGATATCCCACCAGGGTCTGAACTGCTCGTGATATCAATGTTCCGCTAAGTGGCGCCATACCACCCGCTTCCCATGAATCACTCTATTCCTAATCATCCTAGGTTTTCACTCATGGTCTGGGTATTGGACCTTTTACCTCGACTGACTCCCCCCCACACAGAGAAAACAAACAGCCAGCCAGCAACAACAAATGATGAATATGGATGCAAACATCAATGCACACAATCAATGCAAACAATAAATGTACATATATACAATGAATGCAATAAAATACAACAAGCGGAAAGCAACCAAAACCCTAATCCTAGAGGGCGCTAGGAGAGACTCGCTCAGGGAAGATGGACCAGCATAGGTCAACTTCTCTCAGGTCCCCAGCAGAGTCGCCAGCTGTCGCATCGCGCGAAAAACCGGCGGGAAAAGAAAGAAACAACAGAGCCGCCACCGTGCGTTATTTATCCCAAAAGAGGGAAAGGAAACGCTCGAAGTAAACCTAGGAAAAGAACATGGTCTCGCGACCAAAAGAATGGGTTCGGGAGTCGGTTATGCGAAGGGAAGGTGTTAGGCACCCTACGCATCCGTAGTACTCTACGGGATCCACGCACACTAGGAAGGAAAATTGGTTGCTAAACACTGCTCAAACACACACACACTGGCTGAAAGAGACGAAAGAGACTGACTGAAACTGACTCGGCAGGATGTCGCATCCTGGGCCTACTTAGTCTATCAGGCAATAGACATCAGAGTCGAAGTAGTTCGGACTGGGGAAACGACACATGCTCGCTAGGATGTCGCATCCTATGCATACGTATCTTCTCGGACGAGAGAAGAATCAGAGCATTCGTAGCTCGGCTGACACGCACACAAACAAACAAAACACAAGCAAACGTGGAGCCCGACTGCCAATCACTGGACTTATGTCAGCATCCGAACCTAAAACACACGCAAAGAGGCAAACGTGGAGCCCAAATGCCAATCACTGGACTTACATTGACATCCGAGCCTAAACAACACAACAGATAGATAGGGAGTCGGGGACTCAGCCTATAACTGTCAAACACAAGCAAACAGACAGCAAATGCTAAGGAGTACGGGGACTCGAGCTTAGCAAAGGTCAGACAACACACACAAAAGAAAGAAAAGGCGCCCGGAGAGATCAGCTCAATCTCCTGCCTACATACTTCATCTGGTGTGAAGATCAGGGCGATGTAGTTCCCCTACGCAGGGATAAAGATCTAGCCTAACCAGATAACAGAGGGAGACACAACTCTAGGGAGACTACGACTCGAGCCTAGATGTTGTCATGCAAAGTCAACCCTAAGTTAAGGTTTCTAGCTAAATGGCACGAGGGCCAACCTATCCTAGACAAGGCTTGCACAGGAAGCAAGGGTCTCGATTGCAACTAGGGCAAGAGAAAAGGGATATCTCAATCACAACAGGGGTGAGAGAAGAGAATTAGTGTTAGTGGTTAGTCAAACTCGGCAAGACATCGCGTCTCGTGCCTACGTATCTCACCTGAACGTGAGAATCAGAGTTGCCGTAGTTCGGCCGGCAGGGAAAAAGGTCTCTATCGCAACGAGGGCGAGAGAAAGGAAAAGGCTCGATCGCAACGAGGGCGAGAGAAAGGAAAAGACTCGATCGCAACGAGGGCGAGAGAAAGGAAAAGGCTCGATCGCAACGAGGGCGAGAGAAAGGATCGCAACGAGGGCGAAAACAAGCAAGGATTAGTTGTTAGTCAAACTCGGCAAGACATCGCGTCTCGTGCCTACGTATCTCATCTGAACATGAGAATCAGAGTTGCCGTAGTTCGGCCGGCAGGGAAAAAGGACTCGATTGCAACTAGGGCAAGAGAAAGGGAAAGTCTCGATCGCAACGAGGGCGAGAGAAAGAAAAAGACTCGATCGCAACGAGGGCGAGAGAAAGGAAAAGGCTCGATCGCAACGAGGGCGAGAGAAAGGATCGCAACGAGGGCGAAAACAAGCAAGGATTAGTTGTTAGTCAAACTCGGCAAGACATCGCGTCTCGTGCCTACGTATCTCATCTGAACATGAGAATCAGAGTTGCCGTAGTTCGGCCGGCAGGGAAAAAGGACTCGATTGCAACTAGGGCAAGAGAAAGGGAAAGTCTCGATCGCAACGAGGGCGAGAGAAAGGAAAAGACTCGATCGCAACGAGGGCGAGAGAAAGGAAAAGGCTCGATCGCAACGAGGGCGAGAGAAAGGATCGCAACGAGGGCGAAAACAAGCAAGGATTAGTTGTTAGTCAAACTCGGCAAGACATCACGTCTCGTGCCTACGTATCTCATCTGAACATGAGAATCAGAGTTGCCGTAGTTCGGCCGGCAGGGAAAAAGGACTCGATTGCAACTAGGGCAAGAGAAAGGGAAAGTCTCGATCGCAACGAGGGCGAGAGAAAGGAAAAGACTCGATCGCAACGAGGGCGAGAGAAAGGAAAAGGCTCGATCGCAACGAGGGCGAGAGAAAGGATCGCAACGAGGGCGAAAACAAGCAAGGATTAGTTGTTAGTCAAACTCGGCAAGACATCGCGTCTCGTGCCTACGTATCTCATCTGAACATGAGAATCAGAGTTGCCGTAGTTCGGCCGGCAGGGAAAAAGGACTCGATTGCAACTAGGGCAAGAGAAAGGGAAAGTCTCGATCGCAACGAGGGCGAGAGAAAGGATCGCAACGAGGGCGAAAACAAGCACGGATTAGTTGTTAGTCAAACTCGGCAAGACATCGCGTCTCGTGCCTACGTATCTCATCTGAACATGAGAATCAGAGTTGCCGTAGTTCGGCCAAACAACCCTAAACATGGCTCACACAAGGGTTAAGCCACACAGACTTGACTTGCACAGGAAGCAAGTCAAGCACAAAGCTATTGCACAAAGGCAAGCACAAACTAAAGCCTAAGGAAGCAAACAAGGCAACCACAAACACATACAGCATAAGAATAAACACACCAACAAAGGGGGCTCAAACATCAAAGGTTAGGCACTAGGGCCAACTGGAATGGGGTAAGTGTTGCTCTTAACCTTGCCATTGAGAGGCTAAGGTGAAGCAGATGAAAGGAGATGAGGGGTGTGCCTCATTGCTTCTATCCCTAATCAGGGAGAGCATCAAATAATAGAAAGTGGGGGAGTTCAGAAAGATGGAACTCTTTCCCCATTATTGACTCGATTAGATCTTGGGTTTTTATCTCGATGCTTCAACCATGTAATGGGAGCAGAGAGAGGACACACTGAATAGTGGGGGATAGATTGCTTATCCCTACCTTCCACCAATGGCCTCAAATGAGGACTTTTCCTGCTTGGGACAAATTTAAACAAACACAGGCATTGCCTCTTAAGGAGGACTTCAGACAGTTTGCCCGGTCAAATAACAGACCGGGTCTCCAGACTACATGAAGAAAGAAAGGTTTATACCTCAAAAGCAAATGCTAAAATAGCAAAGCAAGCAAGTTCAGAGAACTTAAGCAACTAAAGCACCTGAAAAAGTCAAACTTATTAGTAAACAAGTCAAAAGTTTAAACCAAAAGAAATGGCAAACAGTCAACACAGGGGATCAACTGAGCAAAGCATAAGACTCAAGTTATGAGTCAAACCATCTGCAAAACAAAGGTTAGCATGGGATAAACAAATCAAATTCAAACAAGTTTGAGTGATCTTTGAAGCATTGTGCTCAACCTGAAACAGATGAACTCAACATAAGTCCAAAGGACCACTAGGACTAGCCTAGGGTCAAACATGAAAGAAAAAGTCAAGGCAGCAAGGAAAAGTCAACTCAAAGTCAAAGTCAACCAATTAGAAAGCAATCACAATTGGGCCCACATTCAAATCATGCATCATTGTCATTTCATGGATATTTGAAGTCAAAACATGGCAAAGGAAAGCATACAAAAGTCAACAGAATGACTTGCATCAAAAGTCAACTCAAACAATTCCAAAAATTATGAAATAAATCACACTCAATCCTAACATCTAACATGGTAGACATGTAAAATTTCATGGCATTTGGATGAGAGGAAGGCAGTCAAATAAAATCATGAAGTCAAACTAATTTCAAGTAAGCACAATGAAAGTCAACAAGCATGGGTCAACTTCAAAAAATCATATCAATTTGAAAACAGAAGAGAAATGAATGAGATTAACACCAATGCAAAGCTTGAGATGTCTAGTTATCACATATGAAATTTCATGGACATACAATATGATTTGAGAATTTCACAAAGGATTTGGCAAGGCATAGCACAAAAGGTCAACAAATGACCAAGCATGGAAGAAAATTCACAATCAAATGGAAAACAGCAAGATTAATTCCAAGAAAATTCATACATCAATTAGACATACAAAGGATCATTCATGCAAAATTTGGGGTCATTTGAATGTAGGGAAGCATGTGAACAAAATTAGGGAAAATGCATGATCATGGTATGACACCAAATGCAACCTCCAACTTCAAAAATTCATAACCAGCAAACCACAAATGGAAAATCCACAAACTTTATACCAAAATGAAAGTGAACATGTCTAGTTTCACCACAAAAAAACTCAAAGGCATTGGATATAACATGAGTATTTCACAATTGAAATGGCCAAGGGTATCATTCATGCACACATGTTGAGAAAATAATTGTCAATTAAAAACCAACCAATGTAAAATTAATTAAAATTCACAATTAAATTCTAGACTCATTTGTGAACATGTGTAAAAAATTTTAAGATTTTTGGGATTAAAATGAATGAGAAAATGATTTTTGAAGTTGAGTGATATTTGGATGAAATAGGAACAAAATGGCATGGCATTTGGTCAAACAATGAGTCAACGGATGGCATTGATGTAATTATGGGCATCACTTATCAAAACTACTGCGTTTTGGGGAAAGAAATGAAATGTTCCTATTGGCTCCCAGCCAATGGAACAGTGCACGGCTAAATGAATTCAAAAACTGAGTTTTTTCAAATAAACCCTTAAGGTTTCTAGCAGCACATGGCATTGGCAACAACAGCAGCACACAAACAACATCATGCAATCATCACTTCAAGCAACAACATTCACGTAGATTTTCTGGAAATTCATGCAGCACCAACCAAAACAAACAACAGCAACAACATGGCATTGTGGGAAAAAATTCTGGGCATAGTTTATGGTTTGGCATAACAGCAGCAACAACATCATCCACATGTTATCATCAATCGAAATTCAAAAACACATGGTGAACAGCAAGGTATTTAGCAATGTTCATGTAGTTCAAAACTGCAGCATAATGTGTTTATCAAAATCATCATCAATTGAAGTTCCAACCAACAAGCAACCAAACAACAGCATGGCTAACATGTTCAACTCATAGAAACAAGCTTCAAGCAACATCACACAATAACATGGCATTCAGCAAGCAGTCAACAGCAACATTCATCATTATCATGTGCTCATCATGAAAAAACATCAAGCAAACAGCAGGAAAGTTTTGGAAATTAATCTTAGAGTTTGTCAAAACAACATAGCAGCAACAACAGTCAAACATATGCCTAGATTCTGGAAGGCAGCTAGGGTTTAATAGCAGTAACACATTCATGTTGTCACCAATCATCAAAACAAAATGACTTAAACAAACCACACAAACAACATTGTATTGGTATAGCAACTTCATTCAGCAATACACAAGCATAATCATGGGAGTTCTGGACAGGGTTAAAGCAGCAGGGCCATGGTATTCAGCATTCAACTTCATTACCATCAAACCAAACCAAACAAACAACAGCATACAACAGCATGGATTTTATGAGCAAGCTCAAGACAGCAACATGGTTTTAGCAGCATGGCTTGGCATTGTGGTATCATGTGTTCATTAACAGACAACAGCACACAACAGCATGAATTTAGCAAGCAGGTTTGAAGTTTTCCATCAGCAGGGCATATGCATGAGATTTTCTGAATAGAGCTAGGTTTAAACAAACAGCAGCAAGGTTCATGTTATCAGAACAAAATTTGACTAAGAACCAAAGCATGGCATTATCAGTCAAAATGAGCACTAACTCAAAAACACCAACATCAAAACATCATTAACCAACAACAACCAAGCATAATCATGAGATTCTCTTGGCAGCTCAAAAACAGCAAAACAGCAGGGATAAACATCATGGTATCACCAACATCAGCATAAACTCACTTAACATGGTAAGCAAAAAGGTTCATGCAACTTTTAAGCAACCACACCAAACAAATCAAGTGGAATCTCCAGGCATGGCATAAGTTTGAAAACAACAGCAAAGTTTATGTATCAAGTATCTTCATGCTTTCATCGTGAACAATAGCAGGGCATTCATATTCAGTTTCATGATCATCAACCAAGCACAACAAACACTAGCATGGTATTGGTAATATTCATAAAGCAAGCAAACAACAGCATACAATAATGTTTCAAAACTGCAGCAGGGTTTTAATCAATATGGCAGCTCATGCAGTTTATGGTTTTGGCAATGCAGACAACATTCTCAAACAAAATCATATCAAATTGGAATTCCAAAATAGCACACACCCTACACATTCAATGCAAAATCCTGGGCAAGTTCTAAGGTTCATGGACAGGGTATATGCAGCAACATAGCAGGGTAGTAACAGCATGGTTTAACTAGCATTGTTAGCAACTTGGTTCATCAACATCATGTCATCATCATTATAACACAAATCGTGAACAACAGCATAAATAATCAAGGCCATGATACCTCATCTATTAACAGCAAAACCAACATAATCAAGGGAATTTTGAGCAGGGTAGGTTTATGTAACAGCAAGGCAATGATTCAAACTCATGATTCAACAACAATCAACATTCCAACCATCATGGCAATGAGACAATAATAATCATTCAACAACAGACAAACAAATAAACCAAACACAATCCATGTGAATGTGCTGGAAAAAACAAATAGGGTTCATTACAACCGAAGCAGATGTTCATCACATTCATGAGTTCAAAATTTCCACATGCTCAGAAATCAACCATATGCATATCAATAGCTTCATCAAACTAAATACAAGCATTATATAGCAAGGGTTTTCATGAAATCACAAACATGTGAGCAAATCGATGGAGAATGCATTTGGACCTAGAAATGAAAGTTCAGATTTCTTGCAATATGATTAACCAAATCAAATGATGTAAAGCACACAACATTCAGCAGGGCAAGAACTATCAAAAACATATCATAGCATAGCAGATAATGAAGGTCGAAACCTTACTTGGTTTTGAAGAAAAGTGAGCTACAGTGGTCCTTTTGTGGTTGTAAGCAAAAACAGGTGAGCACAATGGTTGATAATGATGAAGGCTTGAAGAAGATCAGTTCAAACTTGCTTGGTTTCACTCTAAACCCAAGCTGCCATTGAAGGACTCCTTTGAAAACAGAACAGGATAAAAACTGTGCAGAGGATGTTTTGTGCTCGAAAGGAGTTCCAAAGAATGTCCAGATGAAGAATCAATCCCAGTTGTTCAAGGGTTTTTTGTGTTTTAAGCAGAAAATGCCAAATGCAAAAAAAATGGAGAATGAGAGAGTATCAAGGTTCTTGGTCTGTGGCTGCAGTCTCTAGGGTTTTCCAATGTCAGAAAATGCCCTTATATTGTCTGTTTTATCACTACTAATCAAATGCTAAACTAGTTTAGTCTTAGTGGAGTGATTTGCACTTTTGCTAAGTTAGCAATAAATGAATATGGAGGGTGCAAGTCTGCCATGATTTGGGCTTTGGCAAGGCTGGAAACAGACCAAGTCTTGCTGTTTTGAATGTACATGTGAAAAGCTGTACTGGTTTTATTTTTGTGAAGCTTCTTGCAAAATTTCCAAGTTGGTGCATAAGTGGGAATGGAGGTACAAAGCTGCGCAAGTTTGGGCTGGGCACAGGCTGTACAGACTGTGCAAAATGCTGTTTGTACTCTGCTTGTGGTTTACTAACATTGCCTTGCTTTCATACTTCCATTTGCTAAGAAACACCATATTTGCATTTTGGCCAAAATAGTGGTAGGATGGTGGAATATGCATGAATTAGGACTTGAGGCAAGTTTCAAATGTGATGTGGAACATTTCCCAATTGGCCAAATCAAGAAAAAGTCAAAAACTCAAAAAGTCAAAGTTTGGTCAAACTTTGAATTTAAATGAAAAGGTCCAAAAAATGCCATTTTGATTGGCAAGGTTTTAGGCCATGAAATTTATATTTTTGGAAAGAGGATGAAAAATGTGGTTTGTAGGAAAAAACCCCACCAAATTTGGCCTTATGGTTTGGGAGATATGGCCCTTTGAAGTTCACAAATTGATGAAAATGATTTGATCATATCTTGACAACCATACATGGGATTTGAGAGTTCTTGGACTTTTTGAAAATGGGAGAACAAGACCTTCAACTTTCATGTTGGACAAAATTTCATTTGAAGCTTGTATCATGATGCAAGTTGAGGATCAAGAAGTTTCTATTTTTGGCAGTTGAAATTACAGGTCCACTTTCTATTTTGGGAAATTTTCTGATTGGCTTCAAATTCTTCCATGATGTTGATTGCCATGACATATGAGGCCTATTAGGACATGAATAAGCTCTCTCAAACCATTTCCATCCATCAAATCCGTAGAATCAACCACAGTTGACCAACTTTGACTTTCTAGAGTTTTTGACTGTCTATGCACTGACTGATGAATTCCGAACCCTAATCCCTTGAGATCTTGACTTCAAATGATGTCCCAAGACACATGAACTCTTGATTGTTGACCATGGTGCCCAAATTCCACAAGAATGGCCACCATCCACTTGCTTTGACTGATGACTGTTTAGGGTTTCTGCCTGTCTATGCATCGACTGTTGACCTCTGAGCCTTCAACCCTTGACTTGAACACTTCAAATGACCCTCCAAGTCATGTGATCTTGTTGGACAAACTCCAGGGCTTTGATCCCTTGAGAAACACCTTTGCTTGATTGGTGGACTGATCTCCTGATCAGTTTGACCTAATTCTTGCTTGCTTGCCCTTGAGGCAACTGAGGGCAATGCAAATGTTATGCAATGGAACATGATATGCTATGACCTAATATGAGATGGTATGCACAATGATGGGTGCAAATTTGAGGTGCTACAACAGCAGACTAGCAATCCAAGCTCAGCCATCAACAAGGTTAACATCCATACAAGTATCATCAAGCATCCTGAATATCATTCAGATCACCTACCAAATACCAAACCAAGTATCAAACATGGCATCAATTTAATGGTCATAAGACATGTAAGCACACAATTGTTATGATAAACCAAAGGCAAAGATTCACAAGATTCGAAAATACTTGAGCAGCAATTCATACCTAAATGTATTAAGTCCTCACATCAGCAAAAACGGAAGAAGTGTTGTGAATCGAAGTTGAGAAGTCATCAATTAAGGTTAAAATATATGCCAGTAAATACCAATTTCCTTACCTCAATTGTTGAAGGTGTCACCACAGTAAAAACTAGATGGGAGATTCAGTGAAGACGGCCACGCATTTGGAGATTTTTTGGGACCACAATCAAATCCGTTTCCTACCACATTTACATTGGTCCCCACCAAAATCTAAAGAAAGATTTGATGCTAACGGAATGATTCCTTTTTGCACCATCTGCCAAGGATCCACACACGATTTTGGGGAGCTCATTTCACTCTATAAAAAGGAAAGCTAATCGATTGAAAAAGGAGAGAAGAAAAATACCGTCACTCTGCTAAAATCCCAAACGAACCTTACACCGAAAAGCTCCGCTAAAACTCTGTATTTCAACTCTGATTTTCACACTGAAAATCAGGGTTTGAAGAGCTTGACCCCTTCAATCGCATGCAAAAGGAAATGACAATCAATTAGAGGAGAAAGTCAGAATCAGACAGAAAACAAGGAGTGGATACAGAAGGATAGAAAGAAAAGGAAGAAACTTGAAACAACAAGCAAAAGAAGAGGGACAACGTCATACATACTCACCGAAGGTAATCATGGCCGTCAGGTCTTCGTCGGGGCTATGATGCTCCGGCGGAATCTTTCCCTTTTATTTTGCTTTAAAGTGCTTTGACCTTGTATTTTGACTCGTTAATTTGTGTTGTTGATTGTGATATAGAAAACGGGCTAGAAGCTAAGATTAGGTTTTCCTTTGAGGTTCTGATTCGCTACTGTTTTCTAGATCCCGTCGAGGATTTGGAGGTTTGAGGGGATTGTGGTCGTTTGTCACGTTGGAAGTTTTGAACTTCATGTTCGAGTCCTGGTTTGTTTGAGGATGAACACCGAAGGGTGTTCATCGGTTTCCTTTCAAATTTTTTTTCTCTCTCTACAGTTTTGGATTGGGACCATGCACACGATTTAATAGGGAGAGGATATTTTCCAGAAAGAATGAAGAGTCGTTTTAAGAGAGAGAGACAAAATTATTTTGATTTATTTCTTTGCTTTAAGGGGTGATTGTTTCTTCTTTTAAAATATTATTAAGAGTAAATTAATGTTATTGATGATAGATACTTGGGTGCTGTCAGATTATGTTCCCAAAATCTTTATAATGTTATCAATGAACAATGATGCACGTGGCGGTAGGTAAACCGAGGTCAACCTTTTCTCTTCTCGGCGGTACCATTTGGCTGAGTAGGAGAGGATTTTGGGCCTTGTGGCCCATCCCGAAAATAACACTACTTTAAGTCCCTTGGGCCTTCTTTGATCCAATGTTTAGGGCCTAACTTTTTATTTATTTCCCAAACATTCCAATTTGGTCTACTTGGTTTATGAGCTATTCTTGATTGTTTTAATTAAAATTAAGATAACACTAATATTAGAAATATTTATTAGTTCGGTTTCGATTACTATTTTCAACTCTTCTTTTTCTCTTGTTATAATATTATAATTAGTTAAATGGTGGATTAATGGTTAACGTCAACAAATAATTTACTTTATTTTCTAATAAATAAGTTTGACGTTGGTCCAATACCAAATAGTCTTTCCCAAAAGTATATTAATTCTAAATGAATTCAAATTCACCGTATTTAAATAGTATTCTCTTAAAAATTATTTAATTTAATTTTGAATGAAAAGGAGAATAGTAAGCCTCCGCTTCACTATCTCTCGACTATTCGAACAATTGGCGTACGCCATATTGCTCGGATTTTCGTCATTCATTTAAAACCCTAAAACTCCATAAAATTAAAATCACTCCACCAATTAATTATAAATTCTAAAAGTTTTATTTTTAATAATTAATCTTTGAATGAAAAGGAGAATAGTGAGCATCCGCTTCTTTATCTCTCGATTATTCGAATAATTGGCGTACGCCATATTGCTCTGATTTTCGTCATTCAGTTAAAACCCTAATAATCATACAATTTCAAATCAATTTTTCAAATCAAACATAGGTTCTAAATTCAAATTATTTCTAAACTTCAACCATCATATTCAAATCATTTTCCAAATCAACTACAAATTCTAAAACATTTAATTCTAAATTTATGATAATAAAGAGGATAGGAGGCGTACGCCTCACTATCTTTCGATTATTCGAATAATTGGCGTACGCCACATTGCTCGAGTTTTTGTCATCAAACTTAAAACACAATCGAATAAACTCAAATCACCTCTTATATCAAACCCAATTTTACAAAATAAACTATACAACTTCAATAGAGAATGGGAGGCGTACGCCTCACCACTCCTTGATTATTTGAATAATTGGCGTACGCCACCTTGCTCAAATCATCGAAAAATCCAAACCTACCAACCCAAAATTCAAGCTATCTTCATAAATCGAATACAATATCTAAACATATCTTTTTACAATTTAAACCTCGGGTGATAAAATTTGGGAGGCGTACGCCTCACCGTCTCTCGATTATTTGTATAATTGGCGTCCGCCATATTGCCCAAATTATCGACTTCCGACTAAAACACGTTAAATAAACTTGGATAAGGGAATAGGTGGCGTACGCCTCGTTATTCTTTGAATAAGCAAGTAGGAGGCGTACGCCTCACTACCGTGCGTATTCAACATCCACAATCAAACTTTCAAAACAATTCGAACGAAAAGGGAATAGAAGGCGCACGCCTTATTATTCCTCAAAAGAATTGAACGATTGGTGTGCACCATATTGCTCAATCTTTCGTCGTTCCTCAAATCATCAACAAATCAAACCTAACTTCTCGCCCTCGAGCGATCGAAACCAATCAAATCCAGACACGTCAATTCAACTCGTCACCCCCGCGTGACGAAAACCCTTTAAAAAAGAACACTGTCAATTCTTTCTAATGCGCACAACAAACCAGTGCTAGAGCCTCCACCGAGAGTAGACAAGCCAGTGTTTAGCCGTTAGAACGCCGACCTACACAGTCGTTCATCAAAACAAAACACAACCAATATTCGTAGTAGCCCGAACTACGAATGCTCTGATTTCCTTATTGCACCATAAGGATACGTAGGCAGGAGATTGCTGTATCTTCGCGAGCACACTAATAAAAAACCTCCCATTTCCCCCATTCTGAGGTCTTCATCCACATCTATCATCAATTCTAATTACTCGAAGCAAGCAGATAAAGAGTCAATTAACAGTCAAATAGCAAAATCAGACTAAAAGGTTCCCGTTGAGTACAACGGACGCGAGGGGTGCTAATACCTTCCCCTTGCGTAATCGACTCCCGAACCCAAATATGGTTGCGACGACCATTATTCTTATTTCTAAAGGTTTTCTCGATATTTTCCTATTCCTTCATTGGAATAAATAAAGTTCGGTGGCGACCCTGTTTCGAACAACATTTTTTTTTCCGCGTCCTATCGCGAGGGATCGCATTATCATCTTTTTTTGAGGTGCGACAATTACATGCGACTCTATATGACTAATGCACAAATACAAGCTATTCCAAATCCTTTGATTCATAGTAAAATTGGTGTCCCCACAACGCCAATAAAGTGGATGAATTTTTTTGAAATGAGTCATCTTATGTCAAATGTATATGACTGAGTTTTAGTTTAGTTTACAAGACATAGTTTTTCGTAAATCGTTTTCCCTCTGCTAAGTTGCCCTCCAAATAATTTAAATGGCCGGGTTGTCTTGATTAGACAGATTGCTACTAAGATGCATTTTATACAAGCTTATTTGAAACGAGGGTGTCCTCTACCACCAACATTCGTAGAATGGAGAGAACGTCTTAAGGAAGAAACATCTGAGTGAGAACTTTGCTTTTTTGGATAGGATGCATGAGTTCTAGAAATTAAATGATGTTGAAAAATAATACAATAGAAAAAAGTCTAATGCGAAAAGTTCAATAAATTTAAAAATATGTCATCGATTTTGATGCATTTTAATCGTATGTACTTCTAATTTTGTTGATTCACTATGTTCATTTTTATTCTTATATCTTCATTTTAAGATGTCCAAACATAATCTAAGCGTATAAATAAAGCATTACTTTTGAAAACAAATTAATTGTTGAGTTTCTAGTAAGAGATGAGTCCTCTTCAATTCTGGACAAATTCTACATAAGAGTTTTTAAATGTTGTGAAACTGAAGTTATTAGACTAAGGTACTGCTTAAATTGATGCAATGAGATGATATGAAGTGATATGAGATGAAATAGAATAAGATTACATGGTTTGAGTTAATTAAAATCAGATCCTGTATAATAAAATTTTATTATTCTATTTTATTTCATTTCATCACTTTTCATTAGCATTGTTTCCCTTAGATATGAGGAATAAAAAATTACATCACTTTCTACTAGTATTGATCACTTTCTACGAGTATTGTTCCCTTTAATATGAGCAGAATGAAAATTTTCATCACTTTCCATCAGTATTGTTTCTCTTTTATATGAGCAGAATCAAAAACTTACTTTGTTTTTATCGCTAATTATTCAAATAATAAAGTAATAAAATTTCTATTTCACTCTATTCTATTTTTGCTAAATTTCAATAACTCTATTTATCTTAAGATATTAAAATATAATCTAAAATAATATAATAAAATTGTATATCTAAAGAACTAGAAATTTTTGTCTGAAAAAATCTAGCATCATACTAACAAAAAATTATTAAAATTTATATATGCAGATGGGTGGCTGACCAATTAAATAAAAAAATATTAAAACATAATAATTTTTAGTTTTATGCTATCTTTACAAGTACTCTGGCGGTGAGCAAGTTGTCCATTTACATATGGATAGTACTGCTTATAAAAAATAAGAATGGATAAAACCATATATAAAACCAATCCAAAATATCCGGATCCATGTCCAGATCCGCTTGGAGTTTCGCTTCACTTCTCTAGGGTTTCTCAAACGCATTATAGAATCTCTCCACTCTCAGATTTCCTCTATAGATTAAAGAAGCATCGGAGAACTAATTCCGTCGCCGGAAACCGAACACCGTTGCCGGAAACAAAAAACCTGAACCGAAAAAAATGTCAAGCAAGAAGAAACACAAACAAAAACACAGCGACAGCGATGAAGACGACGACGTTTTCTACTACCGCTACTGCGCTTCGTCCTCAACCCCCAACACCACCACCGGCACCACATCCAGTAATCAACCCCAATCAAAACCGAACAACAAAGGATCATCAATAGGAGGAACAGGTGAACCCTTAGCACCATCAAAATCGACGCTATACGTTTCTAATCTAGATTACTCCCTAACAAACTCCGATCTCCATACGCTCTTCTCTACTTTCGGCCGCATCGCGCGTGTAACTTTTCTCAAAGACCGTCACACGCGCCTAAGCCGCGGTGTCGCGTTTGTCCAATTCGTTTCTCGTAATGACGCCCAACGCGCCGTGGCAGAGATGAATAAGAAGATTCTCAATGGAAGGACACTAACTGCTTCTATTGCTACTGATAATGGACGTCCTCCGGAGTTTATTCGGAAGCGCGTGTACAATACTGAGACTGCTTTGTGTTATGAGTGTGGGGGGCATGGTCATTTGTCGTATGAGTGTCCTAAGAATCGGTTGGGGCCAAGGTCGCGGCCTCAGCCTAAGAAGCCGCGACGGGGATTTAGTGGGCTGAGGGATAAGGATGGGGAGGAGGAAGGTGATGAGGAGGAGGAGGAGGGTGGTCAGATTGCTGCGGAGCTGTTTGACGATAATTGGGCTTCTGTTGTGGATGATGAAGCGGGTGAAAGGTTGTTGGGGAGAAACAGAAATGATGATGAGGGTTTGGACAACAACAAGACGAAGAAGAAAGGGAAGAAAGCTGGGTATTTCAGTGATGAGAGTGATCATGATGATGATGATGGATCATGACTATGTAGCATTGACACTTCAGATTGAAGGTGTGTGTTTGGTATTCCGCATTACCGCATTATTCAACTAGTCCTGTGTGTGGTGTCTATATATGTGCCAGTGTTTCATAGATCTAAATGGCAATTTTTGGTTTTTATCAAGATATGGTGTAATTGATGAAATTGTTTATATGTTGTTGACTTGGTTGGATGTGTTTATGGTTTTGATCACAAGCACATGTTAGTTATTAGTGATTGTGGTAGTAATTAGTGATAGTGGTGGTGAATTGGTGATGAGCATTTTTGTGTATTCCATATTTTCATAGTTAATGAATGATGACAGACGAGTCTCTTATTTATCGGCTTAATTTAGCATTCGGTTTACCTGTAAAATAGAAAGGAAAAGCCTGTTCGTTATGTTTTTTATTTTGGTTAAGTTAAAACATGTAATGTAATCAAATTGTAACACCCTGGTTTACTTTATGCACATCTTGTTATCATATAAGTAAGGTTTTTAATTACAGTTGTGGTGGTTATGTTATGATATTTGATATGTAGAATATTGTAGTCAGATATAGCTGGATTTGATGTGGTTGTTGAGATCATGAAAAGCATAGGTTGTAGACTTGTAGTCACAATTACTGTCGCCGTTCTTGTGGAAAGCAGTTTAAAACCATGGGTAACAGTTCTTCTGATTACCTTTACTCTTTGATGTGTACTGAGCATTTTTATGCAGATTGATGAGTATTTCTCAAGTTTCTCTTAGAATGCTTAAATTGCTTCTCCCAGAGAAAATGTGGTATCCTTTTCATGCATAATCACTTGGCTGAGCTGGAGAATAATACCAATTTGTGCCTCACCCTCGACACTAGGCTTTAAATTATAGGTTTAATTATTCTGTAACTTTTTGAACCATGGGCTAATCTTGAATGTCATTGTAATGATATGTAGAAAAAGAAATTGGTTATTGTTATGCTATTTCCTTTCTTTCTGAATTATGGCTTTGAATCGGATTAGGTATAGTTATATTATATGGAGTTTGGGGTCAATTGTTAATGTTGTACTGTTGGTTTTAAGCATTGTTGGTTTTGGATATATCTATAACTCTGAAACCATATTCAGTTGACAATTATATATAACTGATAGATACCATATTCATGATTGTCTATATACTTTTGTATGCTCATATTTTTTACTAATTGAATCATTGTCTTATGGCACAAGTTAATCAAAATAGTAGAGTTCATATCCTTTATGAATAGGATTAACATGAAGCTTGATTACATAGTACGATAATTGTACTCAGATATAAAGATATTGGGAGTTTTGTGAAATTCAGGATATCGGTTTCTTGAATTTTGTTGAAGTTTGAGCAGATTCAAATAGGATTAATATGGGTGTTCTTGAAGAGGAAGTAGGTAAAAGTTTGGAATTTTTTTTCAAAATAATAATTATTTTTATTTTTTTTCAAAATAACTAATTATTTAAAAAAATTATCAAAATAACCAGGTTTGGTAGAGGATGCGTCAGATGAACTGGGGCACCCCCAATGCATAAAGAGGAGGCGTCAATAGAATTGGCGCATGCATTGCGCTCCTCACGAGGAGGCGCCACTAGCATTGGCGCATGCATTGCGCTCCTCATGAGGAGGCGCCAATACTAGTGGCGCCTGCATTGGGCCTCATGAGGAGGCGTCAATGCTAGTGGCGCCTAGGTGCATTTGGTTGTGTGGGCGCTAATTCATCTGGCTGCATGTGACGGTCATGTGGGCGTCAATCTCTCAAGCGCCCACATGTTTTGTCCGTCTCTATAAATACCACGCATTGGATGCAATATTTTTCACTCAAACTCATCTCCTAATACAATTCAACCACCATCAATTTCAATTTTCCCTGTTTCAACAATGTCTGCATACATTCAAAAACAAAGTGCTGATGTAATATTTTCTGCCGTTGCGGCTCCGGTACAGATTCGACTTTGGAACACAAATATGTTTGAACATCTTAATCGGACGTTGTACAGTTGGTTAGAGGGAGAAACTGGAGAGGGTGAACGGATTAGAAGAATACAATGGCTTGTGTCCACGTTCAACCAACACGGAGAATTACGCGAAATGGTGGATATTAAGACAGACCAAGACGCTCGTAGGATGATGCATTACATGTTCAAAATTGTTTTGCTGGTTGTAATTGCATAGTTCTTGTATTTGTTATAATTATATGTGTTACTGTTTATGCAATGGTACTTTCGGGACAGACGTCTAATATGAAATAAATTTAATTTTTCATATATTGCAATAGAGGTACATGTAAATTTATCTGGTTGTGCTCATTCTAACACTAGGACAATTATTACGATTATGACGTAGTTGACGACATGAACTACATAGTCTAACCATTTTGTTCGCCGTATCCATTTCGGTTCGAATTCCGATGCTGTTTGGGCGACCCTTTTTCTTCCTTCGCATAACTTCGTTGTGCCAGACGATGTCCCCTTGATATTCTGGCCAATAATCCTCTTTTGCCACTACGAAAAAACTAATTTTATAAACATTTGAAAGACTGACGATTTTGTAAACTTCAGATAACAAGTATGATGGATCCCTTCGAACCTTTGAGCATGCCGCAAGGACATGGGAGCGGGGGTACGAAAGGCTTGGAACTTTCTGCAGTCGCACTAACCTCTATCTATTTCGACTTTGTACTGTCCCATCGGCATGCCCTCATTGTGATCCATGGACTCGACAACACTAAACCAACCTTTACTTCGGTATAAGACCGTAACCACATGTGTGTTTGCTTTGGCAGCTTCATGTCTGATGAATTTCATCGAAGCATCACTGAACAACTGTCCAGATTGCAACACTGAACTCCATTTTAAGCGTCTGGTTTCAAACAACGCCCTTAGCCCTAAATATGTAGCATGCACCAAAGCGATTATTGGTAGGTTACGGATGCCATTGAAGACAGAGTTCATTGATTCCACAAAATTTGTTGTCATGTGGCCCCAACGTTGACCGTTGTCGTATGCCCCAGTCCACTTCTCCAAAGGAATACCATGGATCCACCGTACCGCATCTTCGTTTGACAATCTTATTTCCTTGCGGTAGTGTTTGAAAGAAGGTTCTGATAATGCGTAACCTACATTGACAACCTTCTTCCGCAACGTCTTATCTTTGATTTCCCGCATGAAATTCTGAGCAATATGTCTATTACATAACACATGTGTCGAAGGAGGATTTTGCTAGCCGTTGTCAATGTTATTATATGCACTGATGATTAAAGGGTGTCTGTCGGAGATCAAACATAAGTTAGGCTGAGGTGCAACGTGCAATCAGAGATTTCTTAGGAAAAAACTTCATCCCTCAGCAGTCTCCCCTTCAACTAGGGCAAAGACGATTGAAAAAATATTGATGTTCCCATCTTGTGCCACTACCATCAGTAACGTTCCTTTGTATTTTACGTACAACCATGTACCATCAGTTTGTATAATTGGTTTACAGAAAGAAAAACCTATGATACCTGGTTGATACACCCAGAATAGACGGTGAAATATTTTATTTCCAACAGCACATGTACCATCGGGTGTATAGGCGGACAATTTGTTTCCAGCTTGACAATTGTTCCGGGAGCATATTGTTTTAGAGCCAACAAGTATTTTGGAAGTTGTTTGTAAGACTCCTCCTAATTGCCAAACACCTTTAATGATGGATTGTCGCTAATAACAGATAATATTTCATCACATATTAGCTGAGAGCTTAATTTACGATGATCTTGGATTGGGTTTGTCAGCATGCATGTGTGATCTGGACCCATTGATCCAATCTCCCAAGACTCGCTCCTCTTCCGGTACGAAGCTGACAACATAAAAAGGCAGTGCTCATTCGGACAATAAACTTTATACCTCGATGCGTCAGTTCTGTCAACTCTGAAATCAGCTGATAGTTGCATGTGGAATTTCTTAATGACTCTTACACATTCCTCTTTTGTGAGAAATGTGTCTCCTTGTTTCAAAGATCCTTGCATCTGCACGTAAGGATTGTACCATACATCTGCTAAAGGTTCATCTGAACCCAAATTTAACCTTGTCATCTGTTGGGGTGGGCAGTATACATAACTTGTTGGTATTGGCTCCTCTTCCTCTTCAGCGTTCACCATCGAATCAACCATGATCTCAGATTCTTCTTCTTTGTCATCTAGAACATTCACCTCAGCTTGTCCGTCATCAGTCTCACAAAACACTTGTGACTGATCAATGTACAGAGACACCTGTTGTTGATGTGGTAATATATACAACTCTATATCGTTGTAACCAGATTGTTCGTGACTGACAAACATATGCTGAATATCATCATCATCTCGAATCTTCTTCTGATAAAATTTAACCTGGTTTTCTACAAACCAAACCGGATTTTTATAGATGATTTGGCCCACATTACTGCATTGCAATTTCTTTTCTATTCTTTGTTTCAGATGTGAAAAATTTGATCGTCGATTTATTGTAAACCGAGTTACCTCTGTGTTTCGAAAACAAAAACCGAACAACTGATGATCAAATATTTCACCTTCGACATGGGCACTGATCATGTAATGTTGTGTGGAAGACATTTTGTTGAAATATTAAATATGTAGATATCTTTAAGGGAATTGAATGCATTGCTAAGTTGTTCATCCACACAACATAAATAATGTTTCATTGCTAACTTGGTCGTTGCATTGATAACTTGGTCATTGTTTGTACAAACTTGACCATGCATGTAGTAGAAAGAATCAACCATGCAGAGAAAAGAGTGACAAGAACACACATGCGCCTGAGCCCTGAGATTCCCACCTAGGCGCCCATTCCCTAGGCGCCATAAAGTAACTGGGGCGCCAAAAGGATGGGTGCCTCTTCACAAAAATTGGTCTTATGCGCCACTAGGAAGGGCGCCCCTTCCCATTGCCCTACACTAAGGCGCCAAGAGGAAGGGAGCCTCTTCCTTGCATGTGAAGAATCACATGTAGGCGCCAAGAGGAATGGCGCATCTTCCCTTACATGTTGATTCTTCACATGCGCCTAGAAGAGATTCCTCACATGCTATCTCTCACATGCTTTCTGAAGTTTGTCATTCCCTTGTCTTCTCTTGCCATTCCATGCAACCAATCACATTCATCTTAGGTTGCAAACCTACTCACTCATTCATCTATAAATAGCCTCTCATATCAACAATATCAAATCATCTTCATCAATACTCAATTATATTCTTCTACCACACTTGTTTCCTCTACCACACTCAAGCTTTGCAAAATCAAATCATGTCTTTGTTGACTATGGGCGATGAACATAGAGGCACGCTCGAGAATATATCGGCATTTGTATGTCATCTCTCTCTTTTTACTTTTTCTTTTTTTAGTCTTATACCTTTATTATCTATGTTTTTCTTACTTCTTATAGAGTTGTGCTTGTTGATTATGTATTTCTTCTTCTAATTGCATTTTCTTACTTTTTTATTATTAGGATCCGAAGCGGTTTAGATGTCGTGTACATGAATATTTACCCCACGATCCTTTAATAGAACCATATATTAGAGGATGTGGATTTGGAAATCTACTCAACATTGTTTCGTACTCGGTGGACTACAAGTTCATTCTAACTTTGTTGGAGAGGTGGAGACCCGAGACCCACACATTTCACCTTCCGATTGGTGAGTGTACCGTCACACTTGAGGACGTGTACATGTTGTTGGGTCTCCGTATAGATGGAAAGGCAGTGAATGATCGAGTTAACCAAGACAACAATATCTGCAATGAATTATTGGGTGCCCATTTGCTAGACGACGAAACTGAGGGAGACACGTCCGGTCAAGCAAGGGGGCAAGGTATAAGTTTAAAATACCTTAAACAATATTATGCCAGTATAGTAATTCCCGACGATTCAACCGAGTATGAGAAAATAATAAAAGCTTGGTGTTATATTATGATTTTATTTGATAATTTTTTGTTTCCAGAAAGTACAGGTAATTTTGTAAATATAATGTATTTACCTTTATTACGCAACATTAATAAGGTAAACACTTATAGTTAGGGTTCAGCTGTATTGGCCCATCTATATAGTGCAATGTATAGAACTACAAAAAAGAATACCTATATTTTTTTTCATGTGCGTATTTGCTTCAAGCTTGGGGTTGGTCAAGAATGTCGTCGCTCGCCCCGATAAATGAGCGCCCATTCGTGTTCCCGTTTGCAACCAAGTAAGTCTAACACTTTACCATTCACCATTTAGTTAATTATATTTTATATTATAATTAATAGTAAATAATATTTTTCACTTCTTTTTTATCTTAGGTGGTCAGTAAGGGGAATGAACTACAACAGGTGTCTGAAACACGCTATTGTAGTCTATCGAAATCTATTGGACCACATTGGACATGACGATGTAATAATCCTACCCAACTATATTTTAATTTAAAAATACTTCTCAAATTATTTTCCATCTAATCGTTTCGTATTGTTTTACAGTTTGTCTGGAGGCCATATCTGGGTCTGGATCATGATGTGAACCATGACGATGCTGCAGTTTGGACAACGAAGACACCGGTTATCCGATTCACTATGGTGGAAATGCACCAGAGTGACCGGGTCAAACTGCAGTTCTGAATGCTACAACAGATTCCAGAATCTCCCACGTGTTTGGGGAATTGACATCAAAAAAGGGTTGATGCACAATGGGATTATTCTGATTGGAGAGACTTTGCAAAAGACATGTGTCGTCCATAGAGGAATCAAAGACAACACATCTTGAACGAACCAGATATCCATGGTGCAAGACCGACTCAACAAAATATATGGCATGGTTTAGATCGGTAACAACTCAACAATTTGTATCTGAGCCGCGGTATTTGATGGATCCACGCCAACATGCTTCGTCATCGTATGCCCCACAACAATTCACCACCCAACACCAATGTGAACCCACCCAAACCCAACAACCAACCATACAACATCAACCAACCACATACACACAACAACCAAACACCCAACATCGCAACCCGTTCATGCCAACCACCCAACAACCAACCATCCAACGTCGCAATCCATTCATACCTCTCACTCAAACACAAAACCAAGAATCAAACCCCACAACCACAACTGTCTATAGCCCAGATGATTCATATGGGTCACTTCATCGTAGCCCCCCATCAATAACACCCAACCATTGTTTAACTATAGTCGCCCCAGAAACCATTGCTTTGTTTCCAAAACGACTCAATGACCCAATTTGGGCAACTATATCGTCCCCAATTCACTAAACCACAACGCCCTAACTACGATGACATGGGCACCGAACTCCATTACGGAAGAGCCGTTGGCCAGAGCCCCTCCGGATATTGGGAGCAAATGATGACACATCTATCAAATACCGCTGGAACTTCCGTTGGACCTTCCAACCAACCATCGCTCGATCAGGTCAGCACACAAAGACCCCAAACACCTCAAGAAAATCGTGGAAGACCTAGGAGATAAACTAACGCACCGGGATGTGGAACAGGGGGACGTTATAATCGGACGGGTCATTAGTTTATTGTCAGTCCAATGTAACCAATTATTACATCATCAATGAATTTTTTTTTCATTACTATTTCTTTTTTATTAAATAATAAAAATTAAATATTAATAATTAAAAAAAATAGCAGGGGGTGTATGCGCCAGATGAATTGGCGCATACACCAATCAAACATACATAGGCGCCACTAACATTGGCGCCTCCTCATGAGGCCCAATGTAGGCGCCACTAGCATTGGCGCCTCCTCACGAGGAGTCTAATGCATGCGTCAATGCTATTGGCGCCTCCTCTTCATGCATTGGGGGTACGTCAATTCATCTGCCGCATCCTCTATCAAACCTGATTATTTTGGTAATATTTTTGAATAATTGGTTATTTTGGAATTATTTTTGAAAATAATGGTTATTTTGAAAAAAATTTCTAAAAGTTTGTTTTAATATATTTGTAATATTTTAATACAATAAAATAAAAAATAAAATTAATTATAAAAACAATGATATATTTGATTAGTTCATAAATGTCTATTGATTGCTTACTCATTCCATCCTAAAATAAGAATAGTTTAAGGTTTTTATAAATTGTCATAAATGTATAGGAGAATAATGACTTGAAAGAAGTTTTAATTATTTAATGGCATTCTGAAAGAAATTGATATTGAAAAAGTAAAATGATGTTTATTTTGAGATAAATTTTGTTTGGTAAAATAATTTTGAAATGAAGTACCTCTCTAATGAAAGTAAAGTTTTGAAAACTAAAAATAATGCAGCGTTGTTCAATAGCGAACCAAAATATTAGTTTTAAAAATTGGAGAGTAAAAAAATATAATTTTAGCAAAATAGAAGATAAATAAATAAATTTAAGTCAGTAATTTTAAAAGTATTTGTTTTTTAAATTATGAATTTATATTGTGAAAAGTAATCTAATAATTTTAGATGTAATTGATGGTAATAAATTCAGAATTTGAAATTTAAATTCTTTGAAATATAAAATATAATATATATTTTTGGTGACGATTAGGGCTTTCATTGATAGAATTTTTTTGGTGACAACTCAGAATTTGAAATGTATATTCTTTTAAATTCAGAATGTAAGTAAATAGTTTTTTTTGGGGACGTTTCAGAATTTGAAACTTAAACTATTTAACTCATATAATAAAAATAATAATTTTTTAAGTTTGTTTAATCAAATATATATTTATTTATTAGTAAAATGGGAGGATCAAAGGTCTAAAATGAGGAGACATTAGGCAGCATGTCTCATAGACATTTGAACCGTTACTAAAAAAATTATCATCGAATCAGATACAACCATCAAAACTGGACAAATCTAGTTTGGTTAAAAAATCAGCACACTTAATAGTTTTTCTAAAAATGTGAATGAATGCACTTCTTTAAAATGCTGAAGGAGAAGAAGAATATGCCTAGCCAAAGTCGAACCTTGTTTAGACTTCAAAGGCGACCCTTGGAGAGCATCTGCTACTGTCTTTTTGCCATCTTGAACAATAAGGTTCTTGAAATCTCTCTTCCAAGCAAGCTCCAAACCCATAAGGACACCCCAGAATTCTGTAGCAAGACTATTGCAATCACCAATAGTCTTATGAAAGCCACAAAGTTATCTTTCTTGACTGTCACGAAAAACACCCCCACACTTAGTAAGCAATCTGCTAGTGGTAGCCCCGTCAGAATTAAAACAAACCCCGAAGGTGTGAAAAACATAAGAAAGGGGGTTTGAATTGAGTTTTATAAAACAAAAGTTTTTTACCAACTCAAGAACACCACTTAAAAGTTAATAACAAAGAGATAAAAACAAAAGTATTTTATTATCGTTCGCTTGAAACTCAAAGCTACTATAGTCCACCCTCCATAGTGATGTCACCTTATACACACAGATTTAATCCACTATAATCAACTGATTAGAATAATCACAAAGAAGCTTTTGTTTATTAAGTGGATCACTGGATTAAGATGCATATTATTGTTATTCATTCATTGAGCATGGTACATGTCATTGTAGTCAATGACATCATCTACTCCATGCATAGGTTGCCTCGAAGGCTCACGTCTCATTAATTCAAGATTATAAAAAGCATCATTTGGTTCATAAGTACAAATTGATTCATATCAACAAGTCCTTTTGGCCGACCTACAAGATTGGTGCATTATTATGGTCCATCACGTCTCATGGCGAGCATTCTTATTAAATGAGCATTTTTTTCTACTCATCTCGGGCCACGTCTAAAGAGCTATTTAACGGATGGCCTAGGATTTGCATTTCCTGGTCCTGACTTGAGAAAATTTCCTGAGGATTTAGATTCAATGTCTTTTAATTCCTATAAGAAAGAAAATGAAACAGTTTTCTATGGACTTCATAATAATGTTACTTTTGATCAAAAAATACAAATTTAGATGTACAAAACCATTCTTTTTCCATATGGGCACGATCCTTCTGAGAATAAATTTTGTAAGGGGCATAGTTTACAGTTATATTGGTAGACCTCATGATTTACACACAGCCATGGCCTATGATCTAAAGACTTGAGGACATTACAATAAAAAAGTATATAAGCTTAAAACATCATGACAGTTGACCACGACAACTCCATGCACTCTCTTCACCAAAACACTTCCAGAAGCAGTAAACTTGGTATCATGAGTGAAACCTGCAGGATTCAAAGAAACAATGAGTAAGGATTTTCCCAAAGAGATTATGATCAAAAGAAGAAAAACTGTCACAAGCTGCCGAACGGCAAAACAGCAAAAACAAGCCGTCACACCCAAAAAACAAAAAACGGCTACAGACGCAAGTTCAGAGTATTCCTCCCACAGCAGGCCATGTTGCAGACCTTGGCAACATGATTGTCCTTCAATGGCAGGATGGTTAACAACTCCAAGACAGATGATTCAGTTCCAGAATGTTGATGTTAATAACTGGATAGGGATTTGGTCGGTAGCAGAGATGTTAAACAATCGAGAAAACTAACATGCTAAACACAGTTGAGAGTATCTCTTAGCCTACACTTGGAAATGAGGATACATTTAAAGATTCACCTTTTTGGGACATAAGGTTTAGCTATAGCGGCAGGACCATTGCATTATGAATCATCAATTAAAGACGGGATTGGTTTAAACGCCATAATGCTCCAAACCAAAACAGTGCCAGGGTATGCTTCAAAAAAAAACCTGTTACAATAGAACCTATTATCAGAGAACCATGACAGATGCTGAACCATGACAAGAAGAAACCTGTTACCAAACCATCTAACCTTGATCAAATATACGATCTAAAAACTGCACAAACCACTACTGCATCACCAAGCATAGCAACCCACAAATCAGCTCACGCACAAGCAAAGTATCCAAAACAAAAATAATCATTACCATAGCAAAATTTCATTCAAACTTCTAACACAATAGCTAACAACATCACATTCCAAGTTAACAGGTTTTCAGCATATGACTAACCTCATGGTAATAGAATCACAGGAGCAATCATGACTACCACCATGTAAAACACAGCAGACTAGCAATCCAAGCTCAGCCATCAACAAGGTTAACATCCATACAAGTATCATCAAGCATCCTGAATATCATTCAGATCACCTACCAAATACCAAACCAAGTATCAAACATGGCATCAATTTAATGGTCATAAGACTTGTAAGCACACAATTGTTATGATAAACCAAAGGCAAAGATTCACAGGATTCGAAAATACTTGAGCAGCAATTCATACCTAAATGTATTAAGTCCTCACATCAGCAAAAACGGAAGAAGTGTTGTGAATCGAAGTTGAGAAGTCATCAATTAAGGTTAAAATATATGCCAGTAAATACCAATTTCCTTACCTCAATTGTTGAAGGTTTCACCGCAGTAAAAACTAGATGGGAGATTCAGTGAAGACGGCCACGCATTTGGAGATTTTTTGGGACCACAATCAAATCCGTTTCCTACCACATTTACATTGGTCCCCACCAAAATCTAAAGAAAGATTTGATGCTAACGGAATGATTCCTTTTTGCACCATCTGCCAAGGATCCACACACGATTTTGGGGAGCTCATTTCACTCTATAAAAAGGAAAGCTAATCGATTGAAAAAGGAGAGAAGAAAAATACCGTCACTCTGCTGAAATCCCAAACGAACCTTACACCGAAAAGCTCCGCTAAAACTCTGTATTTCAACTCTGATTTTCACACTGAAAATCAGGGTTTGAAGAGCTTGACCCCTTCAATCGCGTGCAAAAGGAAATGACAATCAATTAGAGGAGAAAGTCAGAATCAGACAGAAAACAAGGAGTGGATACAGAAGGATAGAAAGAAAAGGAAGAAACTTGAAACAACAAGCAAAAGAAGAGGGACAACGTCATACATACTCACCGAAGGTAATCATGGCCGTCAGGTCTTCGTCGGGGCTACGATGCTCCGGCGGAATCTTTCCCTTTTATTTTGCTTTAAAGTGCTTTGACCTTGTATTTTGACTCGTTAATTTCTGTTGTTGATTGTGATATAGAAAACGGGTTAGAAGCTAAGATTAGGTTTTCCTTTGAGGTTCCGATTCGCTACTGTTTTCTAGATCCCGTCGAGGATTTGGAGGTTTGAGGGGATTGTGGTCGTTTGTCACGTTGGAATTTTTGAACTTCATGTTCGAGTCCTGGTTTGTTTGAGGATGAACACCGAAGGGTGTTCATCGGTTTCCTTTCAAAAATTTTTTCTCTCTCTGCAGTTTTGGATTGGGACCATGCACACGATTTAATAGGGAGAGGATATTTTCCAGAAAGAATGAAGAGTCGTTTTAAGAGAGAGAGACAAAATTATTTTGATTTATTTCTTTGCTTTAAGGGGTGATTGTTTCTTCTTTTAAAATATTATTAAGAGTAAATTAATGTTATTGATGATAGATACTTGGGTGCTGTCAGATTATGTTCCCAAAATCTTTATGATGTTATCAATGAACAATGATGCGCGTGGCGGTAGGTAAACCGAGGCCAACCTTTTCTCTTCTCGGCGGTACCACTTGGCTGAGTAGGAGAGGATTTTGGGCCTTGTGGCCCATCCCGAAAATAACACTACTTTAAGTCCCTTGGGCCTTCTTTGATCCAATGTTTAGGGCCTAACTTTTTATTTATTTCCCAAACATTCCAATTTGGTCTACTTGGTTTATGAGCTATTCTTGATTATTTTAATTAAAATTAAGATAACACTAATATTAGAAATATTTATTAGTTCGGTTTCGATTACTATTTTCAACTCTTCTTTTTATCTTGTTATAATATTATAATTAGTTAAATGGTGGATTAATGGTTAACGTCAACAAATAATTTACTTTATTTTCTAATAAATAAGTTTGACGTTGGTCCAATACCAAATAGTCTTTCCCAAAAGTATATTAATTCTAAATAAATTCAAATTCACCGTATTTAAATAGTATTCTCTTAAAAATTATTTAATTTAATTTTGAATGAAAAGGAGAATAGTAAGCCTATCTCTCGACTATTCGAACAATTGGCGTACGCCATATTGCTCGGATTTTCGTCATTCATTTAAAACCCTAATAATCATACAATTTCAAATCAATTTTTCAAATCAAACATAGGTTCTAAATTCAAATTATTTCTAAACTTCAACCATCATATTCAAATCATTTTCCAAATCAACTACAAATTCTAAAACATTTAATTCTAAATTTATTATAATAAAGAGGATAGGAGGCGTACGCCTCACTATCTTTCGATTATTCGAATAATTGGCGTACGCCACATTGCTCGAGTTTTTGTCATCAAACTTAAAACACAATCGAATAAACTCAAATCACCTCTTATATCAAACCCAATTTTACAAAATAAACTATACAACTTCAATAGAGAATGGGAGGCGTACGCCTCACCACTCCTTGATTATTTGAATAATTGGCGTACGCCACCTTGCTCAAATCATCGACAAATCCAAACCTACCAACCCAAAATTCAAGCTATCTTCATAAATCGAATACAATATCTAAAAATATCTTTTTACAATTTAAACCTCGGGTGATAAAAGATGGGAGGCGTACGCCTCACCGTCTCTCGATTATTTGGATAATTGGCGTACGCCATATTGCACAAATTATCGACTTCCGACTAAAACACGTTAAATAAACTTGGATAAGGGAATAGGTGGCGTACGCCTCGTTATTCTTTGAATAAGCAAGTAGGAGGCGTACGCCTCACTACCGTGCGTATTCAACATCCACAAACAAACTTTCAAAACAATTCGAACGAAAAGGGAATAGAAGGCGCACGCCTTATTATTCCTCGAAAGAATTGAACGATTGGTGTACACCATATTGCTCAATCTTTCGTCGTTCCTCAAATCATCAACAAATCAAACCTAACTTCTCGCCCTCGAGCGATCGAAACCAATCAAATCCAAACACGTCAATTCAACTCGTCACCCCCGCGTGACCAAAACCCTTTCAAAAAGAACACTGTCAATCCTTTCTAATGCGCACAACAAACCAGTGCTAGAGCCTCCACCGAGAGTAGACAAGCCAGTGTTTAGCCGTTAGAACGCCGACCTACACAGTCGTTCATCAAAACAAAACACAACCAATATTCGTAGTAGCCCGAACTACGAATGCTCTGATTTCCTTATTGCACCATAAGGATACGTAGGCAGGAGATTGCTGTATCTTCGCGAGCACACTAATAAAAAACCTCCCATTTCCCCCATCCTGAGGTCTTCATCCACATCTATCATCAATTCTAATTACTCGAAGCAAGCAGATAAACAGTCAATTAACAGTCAAATAGCAAAATCAGACTAAAAGGTTCCCGTTGAGTACAACGGACGTGAGGGGTGCTAATACCTTCCCCTTGCGTAATCGACTCCCGAACCCGAATATGGTTGCGACGACCATTATTCTTATTTCTAAAGGTTTTCTCGATATTTTCCTATTCCTTCATTGGAATAAATAAAGTTCGGTGGCGACTCTGTTTCGAACAACATTTTTTTTCCGCGTCCTATCGCGAGGGATCGCATTATCATCTTTTTTTGAGGTGCGACAATTACATGCGACTCTATATGACTAATGCACAAATACAAGCTATTCAAAATCCTTTGATTCTTAGTAAAATTGGTGTCCCCACAACGACAATAAAGTGGATGAATTTTTCTGAAATGAGTCATCTTATATCAAATGTATATGACTGAGTTTTAGTTTAGTTTACAAGACATAGTTTTTTGTAAATCGTTTTCCCTCTGCTAAGTTGCCCTCCAAATAATTTAAATGGTCGGGTTGTCTTGATTAGACAGATTGCTACTAAGATGCATTTTATACAAGCTTATTTGAAACGAGGGTGTCCTCTACCACCAACATTCGTAGAATGGAGAGAACGTCTTAAGGAAGAAACATCTGAGTGAGAACTTTGCTTTTTTGGATAGGATGCATGAGTTCTAGAAATTAAATGATGTTGAAAAATAATACAATAGAAAAAAGTCTAATGCGAAAAGTTCAATAAATTTAAAAAGATGTCATCGATTTTGATGCATTTTAATCGTATGTACTTCTAATTTTGTTGATTCACTATGTTCATTTTTATTCTTATATCTTCATTTTAAGATGTCCAAACATAATCTAAGCGTATAAATAAAGCATTACTTTTGAAAACAAATTAATTGTTGAGTTTCTAGTAAGAGATGAGTCCTCTTCAATTCTGGACAAATTCTACATAAGAGTTTTTAAATGTTGTGAAACTGAAGTTATTAGACTAAGGTTTTGCTTAAATTGATGCAATGAGATGATATGAAGTGATATGAGATGAAATAGAATAAGATTACATTGTTTGAGTTTATTAAAATCAGATCCAGTATAATAAAATTTTATTATTCTATTTTATTTCATTTCATCACTTTTCATTAGCATTGTTTCCCTTAGATATGAGGAATAAAAAATTACATCACTTTCTACTAGTATTGATCACTTTCTACGAGTATTGTTCCCTTTAATATGAGCAGAATGAAAATTTTCATCACTTTCCATCAGTATTGTTTCTCTTTTATATGAGCAGAATCAAAAACTTACTTTGTTTTTATCGCTAATTATTCAAATAATAAAGTAATAAAATTTCTATTTCACTCTATTCTATTTTTGCTAAATTTCAATAACTCTATTTATCTTAAGATATTAAAATATAATCTAAAATAATATAATAAAATTGTATATCTAACGAACTAGAAATTTTTGTCTTAAAAAATCTAGCATCATACTAACAAAAAATTATTAAAATTTATATATGCAGATGGGTGGCTGACCAATTAAATAAAAAAATATTAAAACATAATAATTTTTAGTTTTATGCTATCTTTACAAGTACTCTGGCGGTGAGCAAGTTGTCCATTTACATATGGATAGTACTGCTTATAAAAAAATAAGAATGGATAAAACCATATATAAAACCAATCCAAAATATCCGGATCCATGTCCAGATCCGCTTGGAGTTTCGCTTCACTTCTCTAGGGTTTCTCAAACGCATTATAGAATCTCTCCACTCTCAGATTTCCTCTATAGATTAAAGAAGCATCGGAGAACTAATTCCGTCGCCGAAAACCGAACGCCGTTGCCGGAAACAAAAAACCTGAACCGAAAAAAATGTCAAGCAAGAAGAAACACAAACGAAAACACAGCGACATCGATGAAGACGACGACGTTTTCTACTACCGCTACTGCGCTTCGTCCTCAACCCCAGACACCACCACCGACACCACATCCAGTAATCAACCCCAATCAAAACCGAACAACAAAGGATCATCAATAGGAGGAACAGGTGAACCCTTAGCACCATCAAAATCGACGCTATACGTTTCTAATCTAGATTACTCCCTAACAAACTCCGATCTCCATACGCTCTTCTCTACTTTCGGCCGCATCGCGCGTGTAACCGTTCTCAAAGACCGTCACACGCGCCTAAGCCGCGGTGTCGCGTTTGTCCAATTCGTTTCTCGTAATGACGCCCAACGCGCCGTGGCGGAGATGAATAAGAAGATTCTCAATGGAAGGACTCTAACTGCTTCTATTGCTGCTGATAATGGACGTGCTCCAGAGTTTATTCGGAAGCGCGTGTACAATACTGAGACTGCTTTGTGTTATGAGTGTGGGGGGCATGGTCATTTGTCGTATGAGTGTCCTAAGAATCAGTTGGGGCCGAGGCCGCGGCCTCAGCCTAAGAAGCCGCGACGGGGATTTAGTGGGCTGAGGGATAGGGATGGGGAGGAGGAAGGTGATGAGGAGGAGGAGGAGGGTGGTCAGATTGCTGCGGAGCAGTTTGACGATAATTGGGCTTCTGTTGTGGATGATGAAGCGGGTGAAAGGTTGCTGGGGAGAAACAGAAATGATGATGAGGGTTTGGACAACAACAAGACGAAGAAGAAAGGGAAGAAAGCTGGGTATTTCAGTGATGAGAGTGATCATGATGATGATGATTGATCATGACTATGTAGCATTGACACTTCAGATTGAAGGTGTGTGTTTGGTATTCCGCATTACCGCATTATTCAACTAGTCCTGTGTGTCGTGTCTATATATGTGCCAGTTTTTCATAGATCTAAATGGCAATTTTTTGTTTTTATCAAGATATGGTGTAATTGATGAAATTGTTTATATGTTGTTGGCTTGGTTGGATGTGTTTATGGTTTTGATCACAAGCACATGTTAGTTATTAGTTATTGTGGTAGTAATTAGTGATAGTGGTGGTGAATTGGTGATGAGCATTTTTGTGTATTCCATATTTTCATAGTTAATGAATGATGACAGACGAGTCTCTTATTTATCGGCTTAATTTAGCATTCGGTTTACCTGTAAAACAGAAAGGAAAAGCCTGTTCGTTATGTTTTTTTTTTTGGTTCAGTTAAAACATGTAATGTAATCAAATTGTAACACCCTGGTTTACTTTATGCACATCTTGTTATCATATAAGTAAGGTTTTTAATTACAGTTGTGGTGGTTATGTTATGATATTTGATATGTAGAATATTGTAGTCAGATATAGCTGGATTTGATGTGGTTGTTGAGATCTTGAAAAGCATAGGTTGTAGACTTGTAGTCACAATTACTGTCGCCGTTCTTGTGGAAAGCAGTTTAAAACCATGGGTAACAGTTCTTCTGATTACCTTTACTCTTTGATGTCTACTGAGCATTTTTATGCAGATTGATGAGTATTTCTCAAGTTTCTCTTAGAATGCTTAAATTGCTTCTCCCAGAGAAAATGTGGTATCCTTTTCATGCATAATCACTTGGCTGAGCTGGAGAATAATACCAATTTGTGCCTCACCCTCGACACTAGGCTTTAAATTATAGGTTTAATTATTCTGTAACTTTTTGAACCATGGGCTAATCTTGAATGTCATTGTAATGATATGTAGAAAAAGAAATTGGTTATTGTTATGCTATTTCCTTTCTTTCTGAATTATGGCTTTGAATCGGATTAAGTATAGTTATATTATATGGAGTTTGGGGTCAATTGTTATTGTTGCGCTGTTGGTTTTAAGCATTGCTGGTTTTGGATATATCTATAACTCTGAAACCATATTCAGTTGACAGTTATATATAACCGATAGATACCATATTCATGATTGTCTATATACTTTTGTATGCTCATATTTTTTACTAATTGAATCATTGTCTTATGGCACAAGTTAATGAAAATAGTAGAGTTCATATCCTCTATGAATAGGATTAACATGAAGCTTGATTACATAGTACGATAATTGTACTCAGATATAAAGATATTGGGAGTTTTGTGAAATTCAGGATATCGGTTTCTTGAATTTTGTTGAAGTTTGAGCAGATTCAAATAGGATTAATATGGGTGTTCTTGAAGAGGAAGTAGGTAAAAGTTTGGAATTTTTTTCAAAATAATAATATTTTTATTTTTTTTTCAAAATAACTAATTATTTAAAAAAATTATCAAAATAACCAGGTTTGGTAGAGGATGCGTCAGATGAACTGGGGCACCCCCAATGCATAAAGAGGAGGCGTCAATAGCATTGGCGCATGCATTGCGCTCCTCACGAGGAGGCGCCACTAGCATTGGCGCATGCATTGCGCTCCTCATGAGGAGGCGCCAATACTAGTGGCGCCTGCATTGGGCCTCATGAGGAGGCGTCAATGCTAGTGGCGCCTAGGTGCATTTGGTTGTGTGGGCGCTAATTCATCTGGCTGCATGTGATGGTCATGTGGGCGTCAATCCCTCAAGCGCCCACATGTTTTGTCCGTCTCTATAAATACCACGCATTGGATGCAATATTTTTCACTCAAACTCATCTCCTAATACAATTCAACCACCATCAATTTCAATTTTCCCTGTTTCAACAATGTCTGCATACATTCAAAAACAAAGTGCTGATGTAATATTTTCTGCCGTTGCGGCTCCGGTACAGATTCGACTTTGGAACACAAATATGTTTGAACGTCTTAATCGGACGTTGTACAGTTGGTTAGAGGGAGAAATTGGAGAGGGTGAACGGATTAGAAGAATACAATGGCTTGTGTCCACGTTCAACCAACACGAAGAATTACGCGAATTGGTGGATATTAAGACAGACCAAGACGCTCGTAGGATGATGCATTACATGTTCAAATTGTTTTGCTGGTTGTAATTGCATAGTTCTTGTATTTGTTATAATTATATGTGTTACTGTTTATGCAATGGTACTTTCGTGACAGACGTCTGATATGAAATAAATTTAATTTTTCATATATTGCAATAGAGGTACATGTAAATATATCTTGTTATGCTCATTCTAACACTAGGACAGTTATTACGATTGTGACCTGGTTGACGGCATGAACTACATAGTCTAACCATTTTGTTCGCCGTATCCATTTCGGTTCGAATTCGGATGCTGTTTGGGCGACCCTTTTTCTTCCTTCGCATAACTTCGTTGTGCCAGACGATGTCCCCTTGATATTCTGGCCAATAATCCTCTTTTGCCACTACGAAAAAACTAATTTTATAAACATTTGAAAGACTCATTGTGATCCATGGAATCGACAACACTAAACCAACCTTTACTTCGGTCAAAGGGTCAAAGACCGTAACCACATGTGTGTTTGCTTTGGCAGCTTCATGTCTGATGAATTTCATCGAAGCATCACTGAACAACTGTCCAGATTGCAACACTGAACTCCATTTTAAGCGTCTGGTTTCAAACAACGCCCTTAGCCTGAAATATGTAGCATGCACCAAAGCGATTATTGGTAGGTTACGGATGCCTTTGAAGACAGAGTTCATTGATTCCACAAGATTTGTTGTCATGTGGCCCCAACGTTGACCGTTGTCGTATGCCCTAGTCCACTTCTCCAAAGGAATACCATGGATCCACCGTACCGCATCTTCGTTTGACAATCTTATTTCCTTGCGGTAGTGTTTGAAAGAAGGTTCTGATAATGCGTAACCTGCATTGACAACCTTCTTCCGCAACGTCTTATCTTTGATTTCCCGCATGAAATTCTGAGCAATATGTCTATTACATAACACATGCGTCGAAGGAGGATTTTGCCAGCCGTTGTCAATGTTATTATATGCACTGATGATTGAAGGGTGTCTGTCGGAGATCAAACATAAGTTAGGCTGAGGTGCAACGTGCAATCAGAGATTTCTTAGGAAAAAACATCATCCCTCATTAGTCTCCCCTTCAACTAGGGCAAAGACGATTGAAAAAATATTGGTGTTCCCATCTTGTGCCACTACCATCAGTAACGTTCCTTTGTATTTTCCGTACAACCATGTACCATCAGTTTGTATAATTGGTTTACAGAAAGAAAAACCTATGATACCTGGTTGATACACCCAGAATAGACGGTGAAATATTTTATTTCCAACAGCACACGTACCATATGGTGTATAGGCGGACAATTTGTTTCCAGCTTGACAATTGTCCCGGGAGCATATTGTTTTAGAGCCAACAAGTATTTTGGAAGTTGTTTGTAAGACTCCTCCCAATTGCCAAACACTTTTTCAATAGATTTTCTCCTAGCTATCCATGCCTTCCTATATGATGGAGTGTACTCGTACTTTGCCCTAATATGCGAGATTATTGTACTCACCTTTAATGATGGATTGTCGCTAATAACAGATAATATTTCATCACATATTAGCTGAGAGCTTAATTTACGATGATCCTGGATTGGGTTTGTCAGCATGCATGTGTGATCTGGACCCATTGATCCAATCTCCCAAGACTCGCTCCTCTTCCGGTACGAAGCTGACAACATAAAAAGGCAGTGCTCATTCAGACAATAAACTTTATACCTCGATGCGTCAGTTTTGTCAACTCTGAAATCAGCTTATAGTTGCATGTGGAATTTCTTAATGGCTCTTACACATTCCTCTTTTGTGCGAAATGTGTCTCCTTTTTTCAAAGATCCTTGCATCTGCACGTAAGGATTGTACCATACATCTGCTAAAGGTTCATCTGAACCCAAATTTAACCTTGTCATCTGTTGGGGTGGGCAGTATACATAACTTGTTGGTATTGGCTCCTCTTCCTCTTCAGCGTTCACCATCGAATCAACCATGATCTCAGATTCTTCTTCTTTGTCATCTAGAACATTCACCTCAGCTTGTTCGTCATCAGTCTCACAAAACACTTGTGACTGATCAATGTACAGAGACACCTGTTGTTGATGTGGTAATATATACAACTCTATATCGTTGTAACCAGATTGTTCGTGACTGATAAACATATGTTGAATATCATCATCATCTCGAATCTTCTTTTGATAAAATTTAACCTGGTTTTCTACAAACCAAACCGGATTTTTATAGATGATTTGGCCCACATTACTGCATTGCAATTTCTTTTCTATTCTTTGTTTCAGATGTGAAAAATTTGATCGTCGATTTATTGTAAACCGAGTTACCTCTGTGTTTCGAAAACAAAAACCGAACAACTGATGATCAAATATTTCACCTTCGACATGGGCACTGATCATGTAATGTTGTGTGGAAGACATTTTGTTGAAATATTAAATATGTAGATATCTTTAAGGGAATTGAATGCATTGCTAAGTTGTTCATCCACACAACATAAATAATGTTTCATTGCTAACTTGGTCGTTGCATTGATAACTTGGTCATTGTTTGTACAAACTTGACCATGCATGTAGTAGAAAGAATCAACCATGCAGAGAAAAGAGTGACAAGAATACACATGCGCCTGAGCCCTGCGATTCCCACCTAGGAGCCCATTCTCTAGGCGCCATAAAGTAACTGGGGCGCCAAAAGGATGGGTGCCTCTTCACAAAAATTGGTCTTATGCGCCACTAGGAAGGGCGCCCCTTCCCATTGCCCTACACTAAGGCGCCAAGAGGAAGGGAGCCTCTTCCTTGCATGTGAAGAATCACATGTAGGCGCCAAGAGGAATGGCGCATCTTGCCTTACATGTTGATTCTTCACATGCGCCTAGAAGAGATTCCTTACATGCTATCTCTCACTTGCTTTCTGAAGTTTGTCATTCCCTTGTCTTCTCTCGCCATTCCATGCAACCAATCACATTCATATTAGGTTGCAAACCTACTCACTCATTCATCTATAAATAGCCTCTCATATCAACAATATCAAATCATCTTCATCAATACTCAATTATATTCTTCTACCACACTTGTTTCCTCTACCACACTCAAGCTTTGCAAAATCAAATCATGTCTTTGTTGACTATGGGCGATGAACATGGAGGCACGCTCGAGAATATATCGGCATTTGTATGTCATCTCTCTCTTTTTAATTTTTCTATTTTTAGTCTTATACCTTTGTTATCTATGTTTTTCTTACTTCTTATAGAGTTGTGCTTGTTGATTATGTATTTCTTCTTCTAATTGCATTTTCTTACTTTTTTATTATTAGGATCCGAAGCGGTTTAGATGTCGTGTACATGAATATGTACCCCACGATCCTTTAATAGAACCATATATTAGAGGATGTGGATTTGGAAATCTACTCAACATTGTTTCGTACTCGGTGGACTACAAGTTCATTCTAACTTTGTTGTAGAGGTGGAGACCCGAGACCCAAACATTTCACCTTCCGATTGGTGAGTGTACCACCACACTTGAGGACGTGTACATGTTGTTGGGTCTCCGTATAGATGGAAAGGCAGTGAATGATCGAGTTAACCAAGACAACAATATCTGCAATGAATGATTGGGTGCCCATTTGCTAGACGACGGAACTGAGGGAGACACGTCCGGTCAAGCAAGGGGGCAAGGTATAAGTTTAAAATACCTTAAACAATATTATGCCAATATAGTAATTCCCGGCGAATCAACCGAGTATGAGAAAATAATAAAAGCTTGGTGTTATATTATGATTTTATTTGATAATTTTTTGTTTCCAGAATATATAGGTAATTTTGTAAATATAATGTATTTACCTTTATTACGCAACATTAATAAGGTAAACACTTATAGTTAGGGTTCAGCTGTATTGGCCAATCTATATAGTGCAATGTATAGAACTACAAAAAAGAATACCTTTATTTTTTTTCATGTGCGTATTTGCTTCAAGCTTGGGGTTGGTCAAGAATGTCGTCGCTCGCCCCGATAAATGAGCGCCCATTCGTGTTCCCGTTTGCAACCAAGTAAGTCTAACACTTTACCATTCACCATTTAATTAATTATATTTTATATTATAATTAATAGTAAATAATATTTTTCACTTCTTTTTTATCTTAGGTGGTCAGTAAGGGGAATGAACTACAACATGTGTCTGAAACACGCTATTGTAGTCTATCGAAATCTATTGGACCACATTGGACATGACGATGTAATAATCCTACCCAACTATATTTTAATTTAAAAATACTTCTCAAATTATTTTCCATCTAATCGTTTTGTATTGTTTTACAGTTTGTTTGGAGGTCATATCTGGGTCTGGATCATGATGTGAACCATGACGATGCTGCAGTTTGGACAACGAAGACACCGGTTATCCGATTCACTATGGTGGAAATGCACCAGAGTGATCGGGTCAAACTGCAGTTCTGAATGCTACAACAGATTCCAGAATCTCCCACGTGTTTGGGGAATTGACATCAAAAAAGGGTTGATGCACAATGGGATTATTCTGATTGGAGAGACTTTGCAAAAGACATGTGTCGTCCATAGAGGAATCAAAGATAACACATCTTGAACGAACCAGATATCCATGGTGCAAGACCGACACAACAAAGTATATGGCATGGTTTAGATCGGTAACAACTCAACAATTTGTATCTGAGCCGCGGTATTTGCTGGATCCACGCCAACATGCTTCGTCATCGTATGCCCCACAATAATTCACCACCCAACACCAATGTGAACCCACCCAAACCCAACAACCAACCATACAACATCAACCAACCACATAGACACAACAACCAAACACCCAACATCGCAACTAGTTCATGCCAACCACCCAACAACCAACCATCCAACATCGCAATCCATTCATACCTCTCACTCAAACACAAAACCAAGAATCAAACCCCGCAACCACAACTGTCTATAGCCTAGATGATTCATATGGGTCACTTCATCGTAGCCCCCCATCAATAACACCCAACCATTGTTTAACTATAGTCGCCCCAGAAACCATTGCTTTGTTTCCAAAACGACTCAATGACCCAATTTGGGCAACTATGTCGTCCCCAATTCACTCAACCACAACGCCCTAACTACGATGACATGGGCACCGAACTCCATTACGGAAGTGCCGTTGGCCAGAGCCCCTCCAGATATTGGGAGCAAATGATGACACATCTATCAAATACCGCTGGAACTTCCGTTGGACCTTCCAACCAACCATCGCTCGATCAGGTCAGCACACAAAGACCCAAAACACCTCAAGAAAATCGTGGAAGACCTAGGAGATAAACTAACGCACCGGGATGTGGAACAGGGGGACGTTATAATCGGACAGGTCATTAGTTTATTGTCAGTCCAATGTAACCAATTATTACATCATCAATGAATTTTTTTTTCATTACTATTTCTTTTTTATTAAATAATAAAAATTAAATATTAATAATTAAAAAAAAAATAGCAGGGGGTGTATGCGCCAGATGAATTGGCGCATACACCAATCAAACATACATAGGCGCCACTAACATTGGCGCCTCCTCATGAGGGCCAATGTAGGCACCACTAGCATTGGCGCCTCCTCACGAGGAGTCTAATGCATGCGTCAATGCTATTGGCGCCTCCTCTTCATGCATTGGGGGTATGTCAATTCATCTGCCGCATCCTCTATCAAACCTAATTATTTTGGTAATATTTTTGAATAATTGGTTATTTTGGAAATATTTTTGAAAATAATGGTTATTTTGAAAAAAAATTCTAAAAGTTTGTTTTAATATATTTGTAATATTTTAATACAAATAAAATAAAAAATAAAATTAATTATAAAAACAATGATATATTTTATTAGTTCATACCTAAATGTATTAAGTCCTCACATCAGCAAAAACGGAAGAAGTGTTGTGAATCGAAGTTGAGAAGTCATCAATTAAGGTTAAAATATATGCCAGTAAATACCAATTTCCTTACCTTAATTGTTGAAGGTTTCACCGCAGTAAAAACTAGATGGGAGATTCAGTGAAGACGGCCACGCATTTGGAGATTTTTTGGGACCACAATCAAATCCGTTTCCTACTGTAACACCCTTCTAAAATACCCCAAAATTTAATTAAAACAACAAAATATACATCAGAGTAAATATGCAATTAAGGGTGTCACACTTGACACTTCACACCATTCATCAAAATAGCTTGTCATGCTCATTTATTACTCAAATAAAACATTGCACAATTCGCAGCGGATAGAAATCTAACAACATACAAAACATGTAACACATTACATGTAACTTGTTCAACAACCAACAATGAAAACAAGTAAAACATCCCATCCCGATGTTACATATACCAGAGCATGACCCACTAAGGAACTACACTAGACTCCAAGCACTAGCTTCTACTCAATCACTGCTCGTTACCTGAAACATAGTTGTAAGGGTGAGTTCCTCAATCGATATAACAAGCATTATAAAATATCATGTAATGCTAAGTAAATTAACACATTTCATCACCCTAATCAGATCACACATTCAGCAACGGCAACATCAACTCATAATCATACTCAACACAAACACAAAACACACGTATAATATTGGAATACATCCATTCATATTATATGCCATACATACATTATGCAATGAGACTCCATGCATGCGGTACCGACTATTCGTGAACACATAGTTCAACCTCACCGATCAAATCCAGATACGGCTACCAAGCTCACTAGTCCCACTCATTTGAGACCTAGTGACTCACTCACTAATTCCTCACCATGGGAATTAGCTACCACCATAAAGGCCATGCTATGCACGCTAAATCACCTAGCATGCAAACATCAACAACAATCCACAATAACTAACTCACTAATTCCTCACCATGGGAATTAGCTACCACCATAAAGGCCATACTATGCACGCTAAATCACCTAGCATGCAACCATCATCAACAATCCACAATGGACATATGCTCACACTCTAAGCCATAAAACAGTCCATCCACAATTGCATACATAATAGATATATTCACAACATTATGCATACCATCATACATCATCAGCATATTTATCACAGAATCATATCATGTCATGCCAAATGATAAATCACAGTATTAGCACACTCTACTAATACCTATACAGCTCAAAACAACGGGAAATGATCCCTACTATATCATACACCAATATAGGCCAAACATCAATTGTACACAATATTTAAATATCAGTTTTTCCACTTTTCAAACAGTGTTAACCGGTTAACGCCCTGGGTTAACCGGTTAACGCAACACAGAACGCGCTTCCTGGCACATTTTAACAGTGTTAACCGGTTAACGCCCTGGGTTAACCGGTTAACGCAAGACAGACAGCAATTTTCCATAATTCGCAACAGTGTTAATCGGTTAACACCCTGGGTTAACCGGTTAACGCAAGACAGAAAGCTGTTCCTGCGCTAACACGAACAGAATGCAGAATTCTCCGCATTTTTCACCGTTGGAGGACTTTCGGACCTCCGATTTCAATTCCGTAAAAAGCTACACGTCTAGCAAATTACGACTCACCCAATTATAGATTCAATTACAGTTTTTAACATAACTTATTCATCGCAATTTGCAGCGTTCATCTTCCAAATTAGGGTCGATTCAACGGCTTATTACTACCCATTACATGTTAACCCATAATACCCATTAAACGACGATAAGCCCCCCTTACCTGAGTTAATCCGGCAATCTTTAGCTTCCAGCTTTTCCCTTTCTTCAACCCTTGTTCTCTTGCCCTTGCTCTTTTCTCTTTTCCACTTTTGAGTCGTTTTCCCTTTTCACGTGAAAAACCTTTTTATAAGTGGAACTCTTTACTGATTCCAATTCCAATTTTTATTATTCCAATAATAATATTCCAATTATTTAATTAAATTAATAAATATACTATTAACTCAAATTAAATAATTATCATATTTTATCGGGGAGTTACAACTCTCCCCCACTAAAAGAGTTTTCGTCCTCGAAAACATACCTCAGGCGAATAACTCTGGATAAGACTCCTTCATCTGACTCTCAAGTTCCCAAGTCACATTTCCACCTGCTGGTCCTCCCCAAGCTACCTTTACCAAGGCAATTTCTTTACCCCGCAACTGCTTCAACTCTCGATCCTCGATCCTCATAGGTGATGTTTCAACAGTCAGGTTATCTCTCACCTGTACATCATCTACTTGGACCACATGCGACGGATCAGGAATGTACCTCCTCAACTGAGACACATGAAAAACCCCATGCAAATTCGCAAGTGACTGCGGTAAAGCGATACGATAGGCTACCTCCCCTATCCTCTCCAAAATCTGATAAGGACCAATAAATCGAGGTGTCAACTTCTTCGACTTCAAAGCTCGACCAACCCCAGTTATCGGAGTAACACGAAGAAACACATGATCTCCCTCTTGAAACTCAAGGGACTTCCTCCTCTTGTCGTGATAACTCTTCTGACGACTCTGAGCAATCCTCATCTTCTCCTGAATCATCTTAATCTTTTCCGTAGTTTGTTGAACAATCTCCGGTCCAACCACAACACTCTCACCGGACTCATACCAACATAAAGGTGTCCGACATCTCCTACCATACAAAGCTTCAAACGATGCCATACCAATGCTCGAATGAAAACTATTGTTGTAGGTAAACTCAGTCAAAGGTAAATAACAATCCCAAGCACCTCCCTTTTCCAAAACACAAGCCCTCAAAAGATCCTCCAGTGACTGAATCGTCCTCTCAGTCTGACCATCAGTCTGCGGATGATATGCAGAACTCAATCTCAGCTTAGTTCCCAAAGCCCTCTGCAAACCTTCCCAGAACTTCGATGTAAATCTAGGATCTCTGTCCGAAACAATACTCGACGGAATACCATGCAAACTTACAATTTTCTCAATATACAACTCAGCTAATATCTCTAACGGATAATCCATTCTGATCGGAATGAAATGAGCCGATTTTGTCAATCTGTCAACAATCACCCAAATAGCTTCAAAATTCTTAATTGTCCTCGGTAAACCAGAAACAAAATCCATACTGATACTATCCCACTTCCACTCTGGAATAGCCAACGGTTGCATTAGCCCAGACGGCTTCTGATGCTCAATCTTTGACTTCTGACAAGTCAAACAAGAATAAACAAAACTCGCAATTTCTCTCTTCATTCCCGGCCACCAAAATAACTTTTTCAAATCATGATACATCTTCGTAGCCCCAGGATGAATACTCAGACTACTACGATGTCCTTCCTCAAGAATACTCTTCTTAAGTTCGACAACATCCGGAATACACACCCGATTACCAATTTTCAAAACACCATTCTCATCAACTCTGAATTCACCACCTTGACTTTGATTCACTAGCGTCAACTTATCAACCAAAAGCACATCGGATTTCTGACCCTCTCTAATCTCATCCAGAATACCACTCGTTAACTTCAACATTCCCAATTTAACACTATTGTGAGTACTCTCACACATCAAACTCAAGTCTCTAAACTGCTCAATTAAATCCAATTCCTTAACCATTAACATAGACATATGCAATGATTTCCGACTCAATGCATCAGCCACTACGTTTGCTTTACCCGGATGGTAATTCAAACCAAAGTCATAATCCTTCAGAAACTCTAACCATCTCCTCTGTCTCATATTCAGCTCTTTCTGATCAAACAAATACTTTAAACTTTTATGGTCACTGAAAACCTCAAATCTTGACCCGTACAAGTAATGCCTCCATAACTTCAGAACAAATACCACAACTGCCAACTATAAATCGTGCGTCGGATAGTTCCTCTCATGAACCTTCAGTTGTCTCGAAGCATAAGCTACAACCTGCTTATTCTGCATCAAAACACCACCCAAACCCAACAATGAAGCATCACAGTAAACCTCAAATGGTTCTGACGGACTTGGTAATATCAGAATAGGAGTAGTAGTTAATCTTCTCTTTAACTCTTGGAAACCTTCTTCACATTTTGAGTCCCAAACAAACGCCTGCCCCTTTCTAGTCAACATCGTCAACGGTAACGCCAATTTAGAAAATCCCTCAATGAATTTCCTATAATAACCTGCAAGTCCAAGAAAACTCCTTATCTCAGAAACTGACTTCGGAGCTTCCCACTTAGATACCGCTTCTATCTTAGAAGGATCAACAGCAATACCACCTCCTGAAACCACATGACCAAGAAAACTAACCTCTTCTTACCAAAATTCACACTTAGACAGTTTAGCAAATAACTTCTTTTCTCGTAGAACTCCTAAAACCACTCTCAAATGTTCAGCATGCTCTTCTTCAGATTTCGAATACACCAAAATATTGTCAATAAACACCACAACAAACTTGTCTAGGTACGGATGGAAAATCCTATTCATATACTCCATAAATACCCCAGGCGCATTAGTCACACCAAAAGGCATTACAGAATACTCATAATGTCCATACCTTGTTCTGAAAGCAGTCTTCTGAATATCCTCAGTTTTCACACGTATCTGATGATACCCCGATCTCAAATCTATTTTGCTGAACACACTTGCACCAACCAACTGATCCATCAAATCATCAATCCTCGGCAAAGGATACCTATTTTTGATCGTCACTTTATTCAGTTGCCTGTAGTCCACACACAACCTCATAGTACCTTCTTTCTTCTTAACCAATAACACTGGTGCGCCCCAAGGTGACACACTCGGACGAATAAATTTCTTATCCAACAGATCTTCCAGCTGACTCTTCAATTCAGTTAACTCAACAGCAAACATACGATACGAAGCCATCGATATCGGCCTAGTACCAGGTACCAAATCAATCGAGAACTCAACTTTACGCTCTGGCGGTAATTCATTCACTTCTTCAAGAAACACATCAGGAAAATCACACACCACGGCTAGATCGCAAATCACCGGTTTATCTTTAGCCTCCAAAGTCGCTAACAGCATAAACAACTCTGCCCCATCTGCTACTGCCTCATTCACCTGCCTTGCTGATAGAAACAAACTCTTTCCTTCCTCAATCTCAGGAAAGATCACAGTCTTATCAAAACAGTTGATATAAACCCGGTTAAACACCAACCAGTTCATACCCAGGATAACATCAATCTGTACTAATGGAAGACACACGAGGTCCATCCCAAAGTCTCTACCAAAAATACTCAAAGGACAATTTAAACAAACTGAAGTAGTAGTCACTGAACCCTTCGCAGGAGTATCAATCACCATACTTCCATGCATCTCAGATATCTCTAATTTAAGTTTGACAGCACAATCCAAAGATATAAAGGAATGAGTCGCACCTGTGTCAATAATAGCTACGAGAGGAAAGCCATTAATATAACACGTACCTCGAATCAAACGATCATCTGCAGAAGTCTCAGAACCCGATAAAGCAAAGACCTTGCCTCCCGACTGGTTCTCTCTCTTCGGCTTAGGACACTGTGGACTGATATGACCCACCTCTCCACAGTTGAAACAAGTCACAGTCTTCAACCGACACTCTGCAGCCAAGTGACCACCTTTGCCACACTTGAAACACTTCTTCTTAGTACTGGTACACTCATGGATACGATGTCCAGCCTGACCACATCTGTAACACTTAGCAGGGGCACTGGAGTCTCCCCCACTAGGTCTCTTCATCCCACTCTGTCTCTGGAAACCTTTGCCAGCTGCATACGGTTTTCCACGATCATTCTGGTTCTTGCCTTTCCTATCAACCCTCTGCTGATAGCTCTCCGCTCTGGCCTTGGTATCCTGTTCAAAAATCCTGCAACAGTCAACCAAGTCAGAAAACACTCTGATCCGCTGATACCCAATAGCCTGCTTGATCTCGGGACGTAACCCGTTCTCAAACTTCACACATTTTGAAAATTCCCCAGTAGCCTCATCATAGGGAGTGTAATACTTCGACAGCTCTGTGAACTTAGCAGCATACTCAGTAACAGACCGGTTCCCTTGCTTCAATTCTAAGAACTCTATCTCTTTCTTTCCTCTGACATCCTCTGGAAAGTACTTCCTCAGGAATCTCTCTCTGAACACCGCCCAAGTGATCTCAGCACCCTCAGCAGCTTCCAACTCAGTGCGGGTAGCAACCCACCAATCATCTGCTTCCTCTGACAGCATATGCGTACCGAACCTGACCTTCTGGTTATCGGCACACTCAGTCACTCGGAAGATTCTCTTGATCTCCTTCAACCATTTCTGAGCACCATCTGGATCGTATGCTCCCTTGAACATTGGAGGATTATTCTTCTGGAACTCACTCAGTTGACGAGCAGCTCCCAATCCCACAACATTCGGATTCCCTCCAAGTACTCCAGCTAGCATACCCAGAGCCTCAGCAATCGCAGCATCGTCTCTACCTCTTCCAGCCATCTCTATTCTGAAAACCCAACAAGCTAAAACAATAAGTACTGATAGGGTTACACAACACCTATCACGTACAGTGAAACAGAATAATTACGACTCGACTCGACCGACTATGCTCTGATACCACTAATGTAACACCCTTCTAAAATACCCCAAAATTTAATTAAAACAACAAAATATACATCAGAGTAAATATGCAATTAAGGGTGTCACACTTGACACTTCACACCATTCATCAAAATAGCTTGTCATGCTCATTTATTACTCAAATAAAACATTGCACAATTCGCAGCGGATAGAAATCTAACAACATACAAAACATGTAACACATTACATGTAACTTGTTCAACAACCAACAATGAAAACAAGTAAAACATCCCATCCCGATGTTACATATACCAGAGCATGACCCACTAAGGAACTACACTAGACTCCAAGCACTAGCTTCTACTCAATCACTGCTCGTTACCTGAAACATAGTTGTAAGGGTGAGTTCCTCAATCGATATAACAAGCATTATAAAATATCATGTAATGCTAAGTAAATTAACACATTTCATCACCCTAATCAGATCACACATTCAGCAACGGCAACATCAACTCATAATCATACTCAACACAAACACAAAACACACGTATAATATTGGAATACATCCATTCATATTATACGCCATACATACATTATGCAATGAGACTCCATGCATGCGATACCGACTATTCGTGAACACATAGTTCAACCTCACCGATCAAATCCAGATACGGCTACCAAGCTCACTAGTCCCACTCATTTGAGACCTAGTGACTCACTCACTAATTCCTCACCATGGGAATTAGCTACCACCATAAAGGCCATGTTATGCACGCTAAATCACCTAGCATGCAAACATCAACAACAATCCACAATAACTAACTCACTAATTCCTCACCATGGGAATTAGCTACCACCATAAAGGCCATACTATGCACGCTAAATCACCTAGCATGCAACCATCATCAACAATCCACAATGGACATATGCTCACACTCTAAGCCATAAAACAGTCCATCCACAATTGCATACATAATAGATATATTCACAACATTATGCATACCATCATACATCATCAGCATATTTATCACAGAATCATATCATGTCATGCCAAATGATAAATCACAGTATTAGCACACTCTACTAATACCTATACAGCTCAAAACAACGGGAAATGATCCCTACTATATCATACACCAATATAGGCCAAACATCAATTGTACACAATATTTAAATATCAGTTTTTCCACTTTTCAAACAGTGTTAACCGGTTAACGCCCTGGGTTAACCGGTTAACGCAACACAGAACGCGCTTCCTGGCACATTTTAACAGTGTTAACCGGTTAACGCCCTGGGTTAACCGGTTAACGCAAGACAGACAGCAATTTTCCATAATTCACAACAGTGTTAACCGGTTAACACCCTGGGTTAACCCGTTAACGCAAGACAGAAAGTTGTTCCTGCGCTAACACGAACAGAATGCAGAATTCTCCGCATTTTTCACCGTTGGAGGACTTCCGGACCTCCGATTTCAATTCCGTAAAAAGCTACACGTCCAGCAAATTACGACTCACCCAATTATAGATTCAATTACAGTTTTTAACATAACTTATTCATCGCAATTTGCAGCACTCATCTTCCAAATTAGGGTCGATTCAACGGCTTATTACTACCCATTACATGTTAACCCATAATACCCATTAAACAACGATAAGCCCCCCTTACCTGAGTTAATCCGGCAATCTTTAGCTTCCAGCTTTTCCCTTTCTTCAACCCTTGTTCTCTTGCCCTTGCTCTTTTCTCTTTTCCACTTTTGAGTCGTTCTCCCTTTTCACGTGAAAAACCTTTTTATAAGTGGAACTCTTTACTGATTCCAATTCCAATTTTTATTATTCCAATAATAACATTCCAATTATTTAATTAAATTAATAAATATACTATTAACTCAAATTAAATAATTATCATATTTTATCGGGGTGTTACACCTTCCACATTTACATTGGTCCCCACCAAAATCTAAAGAAAGATTTGATGCTAACGGAATGATTCCTTTTTGCACCATCTGCCAAGGATCCACACACGATTTTGGGGAGCTCATTTCACTCTATAAAAAGGAAAGCTAATCGATTGAAAAAGGAGAGAAGAAAAATACCGTCACTCTGTTGAAATCCCAAACGAACCTTACACCGAAAAGCTCCGCTAAAACTCTGTATTTCAACTCTGATTTTCACACTGAAAATCAGGGTTTGAAGAGCTTGACCCCTTCAATCGCGTGCAAAAGAAAATGACAATCAATTAGAGGAGAAAGTCAGAATCAGACAGAAAACAAGGAGTGGATACAGAAGGATAGAAAGAAAAGGAAGAAACTTGAAACAACAAGCAAAAGAAGAGGGACAACGTCATACATACTCACCGAAGGTAATCATGGCCGTCAGGTCTTCATCGGGGCTACGATGCTCTGGAGGAATCTTTCCCTTTTATTTTGCTTTAAAGTGCTTTGACCTTGTATTTTGACTCGTTAATTTCTGTTGTTGATTGTGATATAGAAAACGGGTTAGAAGCTAAGATTAGGTTTTCCTTTAAGGTTCCGATTCGCTACTGTTTTCTAGATCCCGTCGAGGATTTGGAGGTTTGAGGGGATTGTGGTCGTTTGTCACGTTGGAAGTTTTGAACTTCATGTTCGAGTCCTGGTTTGTTTGAGGATGAACAGCGAAGGGTGTTCATCGGTTTCCTTTCAAAAAAAATTTCTCTCTCTGTAGTTTTGGATTGGGACCATGCACACGATTTAATAGGGAGACGATATTTTCCAGAAAGAATGAAGAGTCGATTTAAAAGAGAGAGACAAAATTATTTTGATTTATTTCTTTGCTTTAAGGGGTGATTGTTTCTTCTTTTAAAATATTATTAAGAGTAAATTAATGTTATTGATGATAGATACTTGGGTGCTGTCAGATTATGTTCCCAAAATCTTTATGATGTTATAAATGAACAATGATGCGCGTGGCGGTAGGTAAACCGAGGTCAACCTTTTCTCTTCTCGGCGGTACCACTTGGCTGAGTAGGAGAGGATTTTGGGCCTTGTGGCCCATCCCGAAAATAACACTACTTTAAGTTCCTTGGGCCTTCTTTGATCCAATGTTTAGGGCCTAACTTTTTATTTATTTCCCAAACATTCCAATTTGGTCTACTTGGTTTATGAGCTATTCTTGATTGTTTTAATTAAAATTAAGATAACACTAATATTAGAAATATTTATTAGTTCGGTTTCGATTACTCTTTTCAACTCTTCTTTTTATCTTGTTATAATATTATAATTAGTTAAATGGTGGATTAATGGTTAACGTCAACACCAAATAGTCTTTCCCAAAAGTATATTAATTCTAAATAAATTCAAATTCACCGTATTTAAATAGTATTCTCTTAAAAATTATTTAATTTAATTTTGAATGAAAAGGAGAATAGTAAGCCTCCGCTTCACTATCTCTCGACTATTCGAACAATTGGCGTACGCCATATTGCTCGGATTTTCGTCATTCATTTAAAACCCTAAAACTCCATAAAATTAAAATCACTCCACCAATTAATTATAAATTCTAAAAGTTTTATTTTTAATAATTAATCTTTGAATGAAAAGGAGAATAGTGAGCATCCGCTTCATTATCTCTCGATTATTCGAATAATTGGCGTACGCCATATTGCTCGGATTTTCGTCATTCAATTAAAACCCTAATAATCATACAATTTCAAATCAATTTTTCAAATCAAACATAGGTTCTAAATTCAAATTATTTCTAAACTTCAACCATCATATTCAAATCATTTTCCAAATCAACTACAAATTCTAAAACATTTAATTCTAAATTTATGATAATAAAGAGGATAGGAGGCGTACGCCTCACTATCTTTCGATTATTCAAATAATTGGCGTACGCCACATTGCTCGAGTTTTTGTCATCAAACTTAAAACACAATCGAATAAACTCAAATCACCTCTTATATCAAACCCAATTTTACAAAATAAACTATACAACTTCAATAGAGAATGGGAGGCGTACGCCTCACCACTCCTTGATTATTTGAATAATTGGCGTACGCCACCTTGCTCAAATCATCGACAAATCCAAACCTACCAACCCAAAATTCAAGCTATCTTCATAAATCGAATACAATATCTACACATATCTTTTTACAATTTAAACCTCAGGTGATAAAAGATGGGAGGCGTACGCCTCACCGTCTCTCGATTATTTGGATAATTGGCGTACGCCATATTGCAGAAATTATCGACTTTCGACTAAAACACGTTAAATAAACTTGGATAAGGGAATAGGTGGCGTACGCCTCGTTATTCTTTGAATAAGCAAGTAGGAGGCGTACGCCTCACTACCGTGCGTATTCAACATCCACAAACAAACTTTCAAACCAATTCGAACGAAAAGGGAATAGAAGGCGCACGCCTTATTATTCCTCGAAAGAATTGAACGATTGGTGTAAACCATATTGCTCAATCTTTCGTCGTTCCTCAAATCATCAACAAATCAAACCTAACTTCTCGCCCTCGAGCGATCGTAACCAATCAAATCCAAACACGTCAATTCAACTCGCCACCCCCGCGTGACCAAAACCCTTTCAAAAAGAACACTGTCAATCCTTTCTAATGCGCACAACAAACCAGTGCTAGAGCCTCCACCGAGAGTAGACAAGCCAGTGTTTAGCCGTTAGAACGCCGACCTATACAGTCGTTCATCAAAACAAAACACAACCAATATTCGTAGTAGCCCGAACTACGAATGCTCTGATTTCCTTATTGCACCATAAGGATACGTAGGCAGGAGATTGTTGTATCTTCGCGAGCACACTAATAAAAAACCTCCCATTTCCCCCATCCTGAGGTCTTCATCCACATCTATCATCAATTCTAACTACTCAAAGCAAGCAGATAAACAGTCAATTAACAGTCAAATAGCAAAATCAGACTAAAAGGTTCCTGTTGAGTACAACGGACGTGAGGGGTGGTAATACCTTCCCCTTGCGTAATCGACTCCCAAACCCGAATATGGTTGCGACGACCATTATTCTTATTTCTAAAGGTTTTCTCGATATTTTCCTATTCCTTCATTGGAATAAATAAAGTTCGGTGGCGACTCTGTTTTGAACAACATTTTTTTTTCCGCGTCCTATCGCGAGGGATCGCATTATCATCTTTTTTTGGGGTGCGACAATTACATGCGACTCTATATGACTAATGCACAAATACAAGCTATTCAAAATCCTTTGATTCTTAGTAAAATTGGTGTCCCCACAACGACAATAAAGTGGATGAATTTTTCTGAAATGAGTCATCTTATATCAAATGTATATGACTGAGTTTTAGTTTAGTTTACAAGACATAGTTTTTCGTAAATCGTTTTCCCTCTGCTAAGTTGCCCTCCAAATAATTTAAATGGTCGGGTTGTCTTGATTAGACAGATTGCTACTAAGATGCATTTTATACAAGCTTATTTGAAACGAGGGTGTCCTCTACCACCAACATTCGTAGAATGGAGAGAACGCCTTAAGGAAGAAACATCTGAGTGAGAACTTTGGTTTTTTGGATAGGATGCATGAGTTCTAGAAATTAAATGATGTTGAAAAATAATACAATAGAAAAAAGTCTAATGCGAAAAGTTCAATATATTTAAAAAGATGTCATCGATTTTGATGCATTTTAATCGTATGTACTTCTAATTTTGTTGATTCACTATGTTCATTTTTATACTTATATCTTCATTTTAAGATGTCCAAACATAATCTAAGCATATAAATAAAGCATTACTTTTGAAAACAAATTCATTGTTGAGTTTCTAGTAAGAGATGAGTCCTCTTCAATTCTGGACAAATTCTACATAAGAGTTTTTAAATGTTGTGAAACTGAAGTTATTAGACTAAGGTTTTGCTTAAATTGATGCGATGAGATGATATGAAGTGATATGAGATGAAATAGAATAAGATTACATTGTTTGAGTTAATTAAAATCGGATCCAGTATAATAAAATTTTATTATTCTATTTTATTTCATTTCATCACTTTTCATTAGCATTGTTTCCCTTAGATATGAGGAATAAAAAATTACATCACTTTCTACTAGTATTGATCACTTTCTACGAGTATTGTTCCCTTTAATATGAGCAGAATGAAAATTTTCATCACTTTCCATCAGTATTGTTTCTCTTTTATATGAGCAGAATCAAAAACTTACTTTGTTTTTATCGCTAATTATTCAAATAATAAAGTAATAAAATTTCTATTTCACTCTATTCTATTTTTGCTAAATTTCAATAACTTTATTTATCTTAAGATATTAAAATATAATCTAAAATAATATAATAAAATTGTATATCTAACGAACTAGAAATTTTTGTCTTAAAAAATCTAGCATCATACTAACAAAAAATTATTAAAATTTATATATGCAGATGGGTGGCTGACTAATTAAATAAAAAAATATTAAAACATAATAATTTTTAGTTTTATGCTATCTTTACAAGTACTCTGGCGGTGACCAATTTGTCCATTTACATATGGATAGTACTGCTTATAAAAAAATAAGAATGGATAACACCATATATAAAACCAATCCAAAATATCCGGATCCATGTCCAGATCCGCTTGGAGTTTCGCTTCACTTCTCTAGGGTTTCTCAAACGCATTATAGAATCTCTCCACTCTCAGATTTCCTCTATAGATTAAAGAAGCATCGGAGAACTAAATCCGTTGCCGGAAACCGAACGCCGTTGCCGGAAACAAAAAACCTGAACCGAAAAAAATGTCAAGCAAGAAGAAACAGAAACGAAAACACAGCGACAGCGATGAAGACGACGACGTTTTCTACTACCGCTATTGCGCTTCGTCACAACCCCCAACACCACCACCGGCACCACATCCAGTAATCAACCCCAATCAAAACCGAACAACAAAGGATCATCAATAGGAGGAACATGTGAACCCTTAGCACCATCAAAATCGACGCTATACGTTTCTAATCTAGATTACTCCCTAACAAACTCCGATCTCCATACGCTCTTCTCTACTTTCGGCCGCATCGCGTGTGTAACCGTTCTCAAAGACCGTCACACGCGCCTACGCCGCGGTGTCGCGTTTGTCCAATTTGTTTCTCGTAATGACGCCCAACGCGCCGTGGCGGAGATGAATAAGAAGATTCTCAATGGAAGGACTCTAACTGCTTCTATTGCTGCTGATAATGGACGTGCTCCGGAGTTTATTCGGAAGTGCATGTACAATACTGAGACTGCTTTGTGTTATGAGTGTGGGGGGCATGGTCATTTGTCGTATGAGTGTCCTAAGAATCAGTTGGGGCCGAGGCCGCGGCTTCAGCCTAAGAAGCCGCGACGGGGATTTAGTGGGCTGAGGGATAGGGATGGGGAGGAGGAAGGTGATGAGGAGGAGGAGGAGGGTGGTCAGATTGCTGCGGAGCAGTTTGACGATAATTGGGCTTCTGTTGTGGATGACGAAGCGGGTGAAAGGTTGCTGGGGAGAAACAGAAATGATGATGAGGGTTTGGACAACAACAAGACGAAGAAGAAAGGGAAGAAAGCTGGGTATTTCAGGGATGAGAGTGATCATGACGATGATGATTGATCATGACTATGTAGCATTGACACTTCAGATTGAAGGTGTGTGTTTGGTATTCCACATTACCGCATTATTCAACTAGTCCTGCGTGTCGTGTCTATATATGTGCCAGTGTTTCATAGATCTAAATGGCAATTTTTTGTTTTTATCAAGATATGGTGTAATTGATGAAATTGTTTATATGTTGTTGGCTTGGTTGGATGTGTTTATGGTTTTGATCACAAGCACATGTTAGTTATTAGTTATTGTGGTAGTAATTAGTGATAGTGGCAGTGAATTGGTGATGAGCATTTTTGTGTATTCCATATTTTCATAGTTAATGAATGATGACAGATGAGTCTCTTATTTATCGGCTTAATTTAGCATTCGGTTTACCTGTAAAACAGAAAGGAAAAGCCTGTTCGTTATGTTTTTTATTTTGGTTCAGTTAAAACATGTAATGTAATCAAATTGTAACACCCTGGTTTACTTTATGCACATCTTGTTATCATATAAGTAAGGTTTTTAATTACAGTTGTGGTGGTTATGTTATGATATTTGATATGTAGAATATTGTAGTCAGATATAGCTGGATTTGATGTGGTTGTTGAGATCTTGAAAAGCATAGGTTGTAGACTTGTAGTCACAATTACTGTCGCCGTTCTTGTGGAAAGCAGTTTAAAACCATGGGTAACAGTTCTTCTGATTACCTTTACTCTTTGATGTCTACTGAGCATTTTTATGCAGATTGATGAGTATTTCTCAAGTTTCTCTTAGAATGCTTAAATTGCTTCTCCCAGAGAAAATATGGTATCCTTTTCATGCATAATCACTTGGCTGAGCTGGAGAATAATACCAATTTGTGCCTCACCCTCGACACTAGGCTTTAAATTATAGGTTTAATTATTCTGTAACTTTTTGAACCATGGGCTAATCTTGAATGTCATTGTAATGATATGTAGAAAAAGAAATTGGTTATTGTTATGCTATTTCCTTTCTTTCTGAATTATGGCTTTGAATCGGATTAAGTATAGTTATATTATATGGAGTTTGGGGTCAATTGTTATTGTTGTACTGTTGGTTTTAAGCATTGTTGGTTTTGGATATATCTATAACTCTGAAACCATATTCAGTTGACAGTTATATTTACCCGATAGATACCATATTCATGATTGTCTATATACTTTTGTATGCTCATATTTTTTACTAATTGAATCATTGTCTTATGGCACAAGTTAATGAAAATAGTAGAGTTCATATCCTCTATGAATAGGATTAACATGAAGCTTGATTACATAGTACGATAATTGTACTCAGATAAAAAGATATTGGGAGTTTTGTGAAATTCAGGAAATCGGTTTCTTGAATTTTGTTGAAGTTTGAGCAGATTCAAATAGGATTAATATGGGTGTTCTTGAAGAGGAAGTAGGTAAAAGTTTGGAATTTTTTTTCAAAATAATAATTATTTTTATTTTTTTTTCAAAATAACTAATTATTTAAAAAAATTATCAAAATAACCAGGTTTGGTAGAGGATGCGTCAGATGAACTGGGGCACCCCCAATGCATAAAGAGGAGGCGTCAATAGCATTGGCGCATGCATTGCGCTCCTCACGAGGAGGCGCCACAAGCATTGGCGCATGCATTGCGCTCCTCATGAGGAGGCGCCAATACTAGTGGCGCCTACATTGGGCCTCATGAGGAGGCGTCAATGCTAGTGGTGCCTAGGTGCATTTGGTTGTGTGGGCGCTAATTCATCTGGCTGCATGTGATGGTCATGTGGGCGTCAATCCCTCAAGCGCCCAAATGTTTTGTCCGTCTCTATAAATACCACGCATTGGATGCAATATTTTTCACTCAAACTCATCTCCTAATACAATTCAACCACCATCAATTTCAATTTTCCCTGTTTCAACAATGTCTGCATACATTCAAAAACAAAGTGCTGATGTAATATTTTGTGCCGTTGCGGCTCCGGATTAGAAATTGGAGAGGGTGAACGGATTAGAAGAATACAATGGCTCGTGTCCACGTTCAATCAACACGGAGAATTACGCGAATTGGTGGATATTAAGACAGACCAAGACTCTCGTAGGATGATGCATTACATGTTCAAAATTGTTTTGCTGGTTGTAATTGCATAGTTCTTGTATTTGTTATAATTATATGTGTTACTGTTTATGCAATGGTACTTTCGTGACAAACGTCTAATATGAAATAAATTTAATTTTTCATATATTGCAATAGAGGTACATGTAAATTTATCTGGTTGTGCTGATTCTAACCCTAGGACAGTTATTACGATTGTGACCTAGTTGACGGATGAACTACATAGTCTAACCATTTTGTTCGCCGTATCCATTTCGGTTCGAATTCGGATGCTGTTTGGGCGACCCTTTTTCTTCCTTCGCATAACTTCGTTGTGCCAGACGATATCCCCTTGATATTCTGGCCAATAATCCTCTTTTGCCACTACGAAAAAACTAATTTTATAAACATTTGAAAGACTGACAACTTTGTAAACTTCAGATAACAAGTATGATGGATCCCTTCGAACCTTTGAGCATGCCGCAAGGACATGGGAGCGGGGGTACGAAAGGCTTGGAACTTTCTGCAGTCGCACTAACCTCTATCTAGTTCGACTCTGTACTGTCCCATCGGCATGCCCTCATTGTGATCCATCGACTCGACAACACTAAACCAACGTTTACTTCGGTCAAAGACCGTAACCACATGTGTGTTTCCTTTGGCAGCTTCATGTCTGATGAATTTCATCGAAGCATCACTGAACAACTGTCCAGATTGCAACACTGAACTCCATTTTAAGCGTCTGGTTTCAAACAACGCCCTTAGCCTGAAATATGTAGCATGCACCAAAGAGATTATTGGTAGGTTACGGATGCATTTGAAGACAAAGTTCATTGATTCCACAAGATTTGTTGTTATGTGGCCCCAACGTTGACCGTTGTCGTATGCCCTAGTCCACTTCTCCAAAGGAATACCATGGATCCACCGTACCGCATCTTCGTTTGACAATCTTATTTCCTTGCGGTAGTGTTTGAAAGAAGGTTCTGATAATGCGTAACCTGCATTGACAACCTTCTTCCGCAACGTCTTATCTTTGATTTCCCGCATGCGTCGAAGGAGGATTTTGCCAGCCGTTGTCAATGTTATTATATGCACTGATGATTGAAGGGTGTCTGTCGGAGATCAAACATAAGTTAGGCTGAGGTGCAACGTGCAATCAGAGATTTCTTAGGAAAAAACTTCATCCCACAGCAGTCTCCCCTTCAACTAGGGCAAAGACGATTGAAAAAATATTGATGTTCCCATCTTGTGCCACTACCATCAGTAACGTTCCTTTGTATTTTCCGTACAACCATGTACCATCAGTTTGTATAATTGGTTTACAGAAAGAAAAACCTATGATACCTGGTTGATACACCCAGAATAGACGGTGAAATATTTTATTTCCAACAGCACACGTACCATCTGGTGTATAGGCGGACAATTTGTTTCCAGCTTGACAATTGTCCCGGGAGCATATTGTTTTAGAGCCAACAAGTATTTTGGAAGTTGTTTCTAAGACTCCTCCCAATTGCCAAACACTTTTTCAATAGATTTTGTCCTAGCTATCCATGTCTTCCTATATGATGGAGTGTACTCGTACTCTGCCCTAATATGCGAGATTATTGTACTCACCTTTAATGATGGATTGTCGCTAATAACAGATAATATTTCATCACATATTAGCTGAGAGCTTAATTTACGATGATCCTGGATTGGGTTTGTCAGCATGCATGTGTGATCTGGACCCATTGATCAAATCTGCCAAGACACGCTCCTCTTTCGGTACGAAGCTGACAACATAAAAAGGCAGTGCTCATTCGGACAATAAACTTTATACCTCGAGGCGTCAGTTCTGTAAACTCTGAAATCAGCTGATAGTTGCATGTGGAATTTCTTAATGGCTCTTACACATTCCTCTTTTGTGCGAAATGTGTCTCCTTGTTTCAAAGATCCTTGCATCTGCACGTAAGGATTGTACTATACATCTGCTAAAGGTTCATCTGAACCCAAATTTAACCTTGTCATCTGTTGGGGTGGGCAGTATACATAACTTGTTGGTATTGGCTCCTCTTCCTCTTCAGCGTTCACCATCGAATCAACCATGATCTCAGATTCTTCTTCTTTGTCATCTAGAACATTCACCTCAGCTTGTTCGTCATCAGTCTCACAAAACACTTGTGACTGATCAATGTACAGAGACACCTGTTGTTGATGTGGTAATATATACAACTCTATATCGTTGTAACCAGATTGTTCGTGACTGACAAACATATGCTGAATATCATCATCATCTCGAATCTTCTTCAGATAAAATTTAACCTGGTTTTCTACAAACCAAACCGATTTTTTATAGATGATTTGGCCCACATTACTGCATTGCAATTTCTTTTCTATTCTTTGTTTCAGATGTGAAAAATTTGATCGTCGATTTATTGTAAACCGAGTTACCTCTGTGTTTCGAAAACAAAAACCGAACAACTGATGATCAAATATTTCACCTTCGACATGGGCACTGATCATGTAATGTTGTGTGGAAGACATTTTGTTGAAATATTAAATATGTAGATATCTTTAAGGGAATTGAATGCATTGCTAAGTTGTTCATCCACACAACATAAATAATGTTTCATTGCTAACTTGGTCGTTGCATTGATAACTTAGTCATTGTTTGTACAAACTTGACCATGCATGTAGTAGAAAGAATCAACCATGCAGAGAAAAGAGTGACAAGAACACACATGCGCCTGAGCCCTGAGATTCCCACCTAGGCGCCCATTCCCTAGGCGCCATAAAGTAACTAGGGCGCCAAAAGGATGGGTGCCTCTTCACAAAAATTGGTCTTATGCGCCACTAGGAAGGGAGCCCCTTCCCATTGCCCTACACTAAGGCGCCAAGAGGAAGGGAGCCTTTTCCTTGCATGTGAAGAATCACATGTAGGCGCCAAGAGGAATGGCGCATCTTCCCTTACATGTTGATTCTTCACATGCGCCTAGAAGAGATTCCTCACATGCTATCTCTCACAGGCTTTCTGAAGTTTGTCATTCCCTTGACTTCTCTTGCCATTCCATGCAACTAATCACATTCATCTTAGGTTGCAAACCTACTGTTGAGTGTAATTATGAGTGTCGGGTTTTTGTTATCGTATCCACAGGGATTGTAAGATATCACCGCCGTTCGATGGTTGTATTAATCTTAGCTTAATGTAACAATATGGTTTTGGTTTGTTGTCACGTTATCTTGCATAAAAAGGTATTAAAAAGCGGTAAAAGTTTTGGTTTGAATAAATGAGAAATATTGCCAAAGTTAGGGTTCGATGATAACGTTGCATGTATTTGTTCGGTCAACAATCTTATAAACTCCTTTAGATGATAAATCATTTCACAAAGTCCTCCCAATATGTTTCTCTCGAACACACATTGTGAGTTTTGCCATTTTGATCCATTGTTTCTCTCGAACACAATCTATCAAAATGACAACTTTTTGGTTCAACCTTATGGTGAACAAAATCATTCATTACTATCTCTAGCTAACAAACAAGTTTGGATGAAAACCTAGGTCAAGAGTCGGTAAACATCTCTCGATCATAAACCAACACAAAGAGTTTTAAATAGAAACAAAGTTTTCATCATATATTCACCATTAAAGAGTTTACACAATGAAGATCCTTACATTTACACACAAAGCTAGTAATCACCTACATCTAACCTTGACAAATGGATGACTTAGCTACTCATTTTCATGGTAGCTTGGTCGGCAAGTAAGGAAAGAAGGTTGATCAACATCCAAGTCGGATAATCGAGGTTGGATGGGAATCCACCTTCTTTTTGTAGAAGATGGTTCTAAGATGAAGAGAAATGAAATCTAGGGCATAAAAGCTCCCAAGAACAATGTTGTAAAATATCTAGAGGAAAGTACAAAAGTGGAAAAAGTTGGTAAAAATAAGGTATGGCACTCAAAAGTGGCACCTGCTACTTATAGAGTAGTACTGGACTGTCATGCTCGCTAGGCGAGCAAAATGGCTCGCCTAGCGAGGGTCTAATTGTGGCACCAGAGGCACCTGTGCCCAGAGAAAACAGGGTATCTCAGACTGTCATGTTCGCTTAGCGAACAAACCTTCGCCTAGCGAAGGGCACGCCTCAACCCTCGATCCAACGAGGTTGAGAGGTTTGGCTACTGGAATCCTCGCTGGGAGCTCGCTAATGGCTCGCCAACGAGTGAGTGCTGGCTGCGCTTTTCCACAAGTCTGGACGCATTCGCTGCAACGCTCGTTGGGGCTCGCCTAGCGAGTCCTTCGCTACAGCCCTCGCCTAGCAAGTAAGCTGATGAAAGCAACTTCTCTTTGGTTCCTTTGCCCTTTTGTTGTGTCTTCATTTTATATTGTTTCATGCCTTCTTCCTGCACAATAACACACAAATCAAGGGCACCAAGATCGTTTATCAATGTGTTGCATTTCATCTTAAAACAAAGGTGGTTTTTGACAAATTAGCAAGGAAATGAAGTGAAAGATACCCACATATGATAGCTCAAATAAGCACTTTTGGGTATCTAACAACTCTCCCCAACAAGATTCTTGCTTGTCCTCAAGAAAAGTATGCCTCTTGAAGGACAAGAGGATTTGCTTTAAGAAATTGGTTTCTCCGAAGTTGGATAAACAGCTCAAACACAAGCGAATCAGCATATACAAGTTTCCAACGGTTCGAATAAAATATTACACAAGAACTAAAACTTAAATAGCAATGCAAAATATTTATCTATCTACAACAATACTATTCTGAATGAATCATTCTATCTCTCCTCTTCGAATAAGGAATGAAGATTTTACGCGTTTGCAACCGCGGGAATAATCTCACTCTCTAACAAACAATGAAGAAATCAAATAGATTCATACAATGTCTAACAATTATAAATGGTACTGTGGAAGCATAAAGATCACTAAGGGCTTTTCGGTTGAAGCTTGGTTAGGTTAACAAACAAGGGTCATTTCTAAGGCCATTGAAACGAAAGTGCCGATGCAAAAGAGACATTCACAGTATTATTCACACATCTCGACTTTGTTTCATTTGTTTCTTATTTGAAACCTTCACAACACATATTCCACAACTCAATTTTTATTTTTTTCACTATTTTTCTTCCAAGCAAGCATTCATTTTCATTCTTTCTATTTTTGTTCTTTTCTTTCACATCAAATGTACAAAACAGATGTTTCTTTTCTATATTTTCTATACATATTTTTTTTTATGCTTGCTCGGTTTTTTCTAGAGTTGTGGTACTTACCGATTCTCCCCAACTTATTTCTTACTCTCCCTAAGTGAATGCTCTTAACTTTTTACGGCAAAAGAACAATAATCAAGATTTTCCGGGTTGTAACAAAAAAAGATTTTTGAAATCTCGCTCTATTTCAAGCAGAGATTCAACTGTTTAAGCTCAAAGGGGTTAACAAATACTCTCTCTGCTCACAGGTAAGTTGTTTTTGGATGTAGTTGTGCTCGAAAGAAAACAAGTGCCTTGATCATTTCTAATTGCTTCCACAATTTCACAATAATAACAGACAAAGCATGAATCAAATGAATCAACAAAACTTATTAGAATCCAGCATTTAAGTGTACAATGGAGGTTTTCTCACAATTTGTGGTTTTAAGTTCTAGATGAAACATTCATTCAATTATGTTGCAAAAAGACAATATTCAATTTACCAAAAAGAGTAAAGTTCCTAATGCATTCTAAAATTCTAGCCGAAGGTAACCATGTACCTTAGCCTCATCACTTGTTTATTCTTATCATTGCCATCCAAGCTCGGATGCACCATCATTGGTACTTCTTGAGGAGCAACCAATATAGAAGGTTTGCCACTTAATCACCCAAAAATTTATTAAAACAACAAAATTAAAAACATAAATGAATAACATTAACTGAAAATTTAAATTGTTCATGGGGGACAAAACACCCCAAAAGTACAACACCAAAGTCAAAATACATAATCCGAAAATGCAAGAGAAATAAACATAAAAACTGAAAAATACAATAACTTAACCCTCAAAGGGCTCAGAACTCCTCCTCGCTACCGGCTTCAGAACCGGTAGCCTCATCATCAACATCATCCTCATCATCATCATTAGCTGTACCAGCGCCCGCCCCCTCACCATACACAGGCCTGTCCACAGGCCAATTGGCGTTAAGCAGAAACTGCTCACGCGTCATCAAAGCATGAGCACCACTTCCCTGCAGCTGTAACCGCTGTATAGAGTCGTGCATATCAATCATGGCCCTCTGGGATGCCGCCATCCATTCAAAACTGTAGTTGCACACCGCCTGTAAGTAGGGATCTGGTCCAGAAGTAGAGGTACCAGGACCATCAAAAGCCCGGGTACTCCCTGTAGCAGCACTTCCTCTAGCACTCTTGGCTCTACAATATTTGGCCACATAGTGGTCATCTATCGGCGACGGGATCCTTACCTGACCCCGAGACGGAAGTCTCACTCTTGCCTGAATGCACAAACTCATGATCAAGCACGGGAAAGCAAGGGGACAATTCACACGAGCCCCCGACTTCAGCCCGCTCTCGATCACGGACTTAAGCTCATTTGCAATGATTCTCGCCACATCGATCTGGACGTTGGTGAGGATAGAATAGACCAAATGTGCCACTGGGATCGGCACTGTAGAGGTGTGGGACTTAGGCTGGATGTTGGTCAAAACCAAGAGCAGTATCAGTTGAGCCATGGGAGTCATGTCCTCCCGGTGATACCTCATTGGAACCCCAGATGGGTTCAGCTCAACAGATTTCCCGCTTAAAAGCAGGGCGGAAGAAATGGCTGGAACATCTCGGTGAAGCTGCAGGTCAGTGTGGTATTGGTCTCTCTCTTCAGCTCCCAGCTGGAGCGGTTCCCCAAGGACTCGGTTGATGGCATCCCGATCAAATGCTACTGGACGCCCGGCCACTTTAGATATCCAAGTAAAGGGCTCGTCGTCCTCAGGCAGTGCGTTAGCATAAAATTCCCGCACTGTTGCAATGTCATAGTGCTCTAGGGGATTAATCAACCGATCCCATTTCTTCGCGTCAATCAACCCGGCAAAATTTCTGTTCGTGCCCTGTGGGTTGATTAGGAATCGCTTCTCTGGAAGAATATTCCGCTTCTCCAGAGCGATGTACCTTGCAGCCTGTTTTGGACCGACAAACTTGTCGGTATCGAATTGGATAGGCATAGTCCGGGAAGTAGCCGCTCCCTTTCTCTTCTTAGATGCTCCAGACCTAGATTCCATCTGCAAAGTATACAAGGAAACAACACACACCAAACAAACAGATTAGACATCAAAGCATAATTTAAAAGACTGCCATGCTCGCTGCTGCTTCGCCTAGCGAAGTGGCAGCGAACGCTCGCCCCAGGTTCGCCTAGCGAGTGCTAGCGAACCTTACGGGTTTTGGGGTTTTTCAGCATGTTCAGAGATTCTCCCCCAAAACCCGTACTCAAATGGTTCCCACATCAGAACCTAATGATTTATCAAGCAAATAACCATCTTTATCTATTGGGGATGACCTATTTGCGTGCAAAACCAAAAAATCCCCAATTCCTAAACCTAAAATCCCAATTTGCAAAACCTAAATTACCACATGCAAACCTAATGTTTCCCATACCACACTCATCGTAATTGCCATTCAATTTAGAAATTTAGAGTTAAAACAAAAATAAAAATGTAGTAGGGCAAACCTTAGTTACATGGATTTGGAAATGTGAAGTGAGTAGAGTTTGCAATCGACCGAAAAGAGCAAGTGTTGGTGAGAGAGATGCAAGTGAGAGAATGTGAAAAGCTTTGCAAAAATTCCTCAGCAGAGTCGCACTTCAGAAAAATTTTGTGTTTGGGGCAAAATGGTTGCCCTGCTGAGATTTAAATAAAAACTGTCATGCAGCGCTCGCTGCTGCCTCGCCTAGCGAGCAGCTAGCGAGTCTGCTCGCTACTGCCTCGCCTAGCGAGCAGCTAGCGAGCATGACAGCAAGTGCTTTTTTAAAAATGCAGCAATTTCATGTTCATTCAGCATGGCTAGCATTAGGAAACCCCACACAACACAACACAAAAAACAGTAAATACTTACAATGTTGGGGTGCCTCCCAACTAGCGCTTGTTTAACGTCGGTTAAGCTCGACGGTGTGATGCTCACAGAGGAGCATCAAGCGGTAGAGCACAGCTCTCGCGATCCACATGACCGCCGAGATAAACTTTCTACCGTTGGCCGTTCACGGTCCAACTATCTTTCTTGTCTATGTCTTCAATGACAATAGCCCCGTACTCTTTCACCTCTTTCACCCGAAATGGCCCAGACCATTTTGATTTCAACTTCCCGGGAAACAATTTCAACCGGGAGTTGAACAATAGGACCAATTGTCCGGGCACAAATTCTTTGCTTCGGAGCTTCTTGTCGTGGTACTTTTTTGCCTTTTCTTTGTACAACCAACTTGAGTCGTATGCGGCATTGCGCATCTCTTCCAACTCAAGTAGTTGCACCTTCCTTTTTTCACCGGCCAACTCATTTTCAAAATTTAAAAATTTTAGGGCCCACAAGGCCTTGTGCTCCAATTCAACCGGTAAATGGCAAGTTTTACCACACACCAATTGAAAGGGAGTCAGGCCAATTGGAGCTTTAAAGGCCGTACGGTAGGCCCATAATGCTTCGTCCAATTTTTGGGACCACTCCTTTTTTGAATTAGACACGGTTTTTTCGAGGATTCTCTTAATCTCACGATTAGAGACCTCAGCTTGCCCATTAGCCTGTGGGTGATACGGAGTCGTCACCCTATGCGATACACCATAATGTTTTAAAATGGTTTCCAAAGGTGCATTACAAAAGTGTGACCCTCCGTCACTTATCAACACTCGGGGGGTTCCGAAACGATAGAATATGTTTTTCTTCAAAAAATTTATCACCGTTTTCGCATCCGCCCGAGGTGAGGCAATCGCCTCAACCCACTTAGAGACATAATCGACAGCAACAAGCATGTACTCATTCCCATAAGAGGGTGGGAAAGGTCCTACGAAATCTATGCCCCGACAATCAAATACTTCCACTTCTTGGATATTTTGGAGAGGCATCTCATCTCTCTTACCTATCCCACCGCTTCTTTGGCAACTGTTAAAACTTTGCGCATGGGTATGTGCGTCTTTGAAAATAGTGGGCCAATAAAATCCCGATTGAAGGATTTTAGTAGCCGTTCTAACCCCATTATAGTGACCGCCGTAAGGCGAGTTGTGACAATGCCAAAGGATGCTCTGGGCTTCATCACCAGTTACGCATCTCCTTAATAGGTTATCACTACCCAACTTAAACAAGTATGGGTCATCCCAAACATAATACTTCGCATCCGAAAGGAACTTCCTTTTTTGGTTCGAAGTTAGGTCGGCAGGCACAAAACCACTAGCCTTGTGGTTCGCAAAGTCTGCAAACCACGGCCTAACTTGAACTTTAAACAGTTTTTCATCAGGAAATTCTTCCCGGATTTCCTTTTCCGACGCGGTAACCTCCACATTCACTAAGCGGGATAAATGATCCGCTACCAAGTTTTCCAACCCCTTCTTGTCTTTGATTTCAACATCAAATTCTTGTAACAAGAGGATCCAACGAATGAGCCTTTGCTTCGAATCCGGTTTGGTTAGCAAATATTTAATCGCCGCGTGGTCGGTATGCACAACGACTTTAGACCCTATAAGATAAGACCGAAACTTTTCTAGCGCATACACTATTGCAAGTAGTTCTTTTTCCGTGGTGGCATAGTTAATTTGAGCCTCATTAAGAACCTTACTCGCATAATGTATCGCATGAAATTTTTTGTCTTTTCTTTGGCCAAGTACCGCTCCAACTGTGTAGTCGCTCGCATCGCACATTAGTTCAAAATTTTCATTCCAATTGGGAGCGACTATAATTGGAGCGGTCACCAATTTTTCTTTCAAAGTTTCGAAAGCTTGCAAACAATTATCGGTTAAGAGAAATACCTGGTCCTTAGCGAGCAAATTTCTCAAAGGCTTAGCCACCTTTGAGAAGTCCTTGATAAAGCGCCGGTAGAATCCGGCGTGCCCCAAAAAGCTTCGGATGCCCTTCACATTCACCGGAGGGGGTAACTTTTCTATCACTTCAACCTTAGCTCTATCCACTTCGAGCCCCCTTGAAGAGACTTTGTGGCCTAGCACGATCCCCTAGGTCACCATGAAGTGACACTTCTCACAATTAAGCACTAAATTGGTCTTCACGCATCTTTCCAACACCGTTTTCAAGTTCGCCAAGCATAGACTAAAGGTCCCACCAAATACCGAGAAGTCATCCATGAAGACTTCCATTGTTTTCTCTATTAGATCGGCAAAAATGGCTTGTACACATCGTTGGAAGGTCGCCGGTGCATTGCACAGCCCAAAGGGCATTTTTCGGTATGCGAACACTCCAAACGGACACGTGAAAGCCGTCTTCTCATGATCAACCGGGTCAACCGCAATTTGGTTATACCTGGAGTAGCCGTCCAAAAAACAATAGTATTGTTGGCCCGAGAGTCTTTCGAGGATTTGATCCATAAATGGGACTGGAAAATGGTCCTTTCGAGTCGCGGTATTCAACCGCCTATAATCAATACACATTCTCCACCCCGTGGCAACTTTAGTAGGGACCAATTTATCCTTGTCATTCCGGATCATGGTAATTCCACCCTTCTTCGGAACCACGTGCACAGGACTCACCCATGGACTATCCGAGATTGGGTAAATCATACCCGCATCCAACAGCTTTACAACTTCCTTTCGAATAACCTCCTTCATGGTAGGATTTAAGCGGCATTGAGGTTGAGCTACCGGCTTGAAATCCTCCTCCATCAAAATCTTGTGCATACAATAGGATGGACTAATTCCTTTGAGATCGGAAAGAGTCCAACCCATGGCTTCTTGATTTGTTTTTAGCACAATGATTAGACGGGCTTCTTCTTCATTTGTCAAAAGGTTGCTTATGATGACCGGCTTTGCCTCGGTCTCATCTAGGAATACATACTTCAAAGTAGACGGTAACACTTTCAATTCAATTGGCGCCTTTTCGTCAATTACCTCCTTCTTCAAGTTTTCTTCCTCTACTTCCCACGGTTGTAGGTCGTCCAAACTATCAAGTTCCTTTAAGCATTCCTCAAGAGCTAGCTCTTCTTCGACGGTGAAAACCTCCAATGAGTCGTCAAGAGCTAACTCCATAGGAGATATCTCATGAATATGCTTCGAAACCTCCATAATAGCGTCTTGTATCACATCGATGCGAAAGCTATCATTTCTATCTTTGGAATGCTTCATTGCCTTGAATAGATCGAATGTGACTTCCTCATTTTGAACTCTCACCTTCATTAAACCGTCATCTACATCTATCATCATTCTCGCGGTCTTCATGAATGGTCGGCCCAAGATGAGCGGAGCATCATCATCTTCCTCCATATCAATAACAATAAAATCGACCGGGAAAAAGAATTTGTCGACCTTCACCAAAACATCTTGGGCTACGCCATGAGGATGGGTTGTCGATTTATCCGCCAATTGCAACGTCATTCGGATGGACTTAATCTCAATGTTGCCAAGCCTCTTGATAATTGACAAAGGTATAAGATTAATGCTCGACCCCAAGTCAATAAGTCCCTTCCCGACATACACGTCACCAATTTTAATCGGCAATGTAACTCTTCCCGGATCAACCTCTTTCTTAGGAAGCGTCCTTTGAATAATGGCACTACAGCTCGAATCAAGGACGATGGTCTCCGGTTCCGTATACCTCCGCTTTTTTGTTAGTATGTCCTTCATGAATTTGGCATACTTGGGCATTTGCTCCAAGGCTTCGGCAAACGGAATGTTGATTTGCAATTGTTTAAAAATATCCATGAACCGGGCGTAGTGTCGTTCATTCTCCCTTTTGGACGGGGCATGAGGATAAGGAAGGTTTTGGATAGGAGTAGCGCTCACTACCTCCTTTCCCTTTGCAACTCTAGCACTTTTCCATCTAGGCTTTTTCACTACCTCCCTTATTACCTCATCACTTGTATTTTCCTCAATCTCCACACCTTTTTTCTTTTCAACTTCACCATTATTTTTATTCTTTTCAACTACTTCCTCATCACTCCACTCTCCTACTTCACCATCAACATTTTCCTCCAATATTTCCTCCTCAACTTCTTTCTCTTTCTCCTTTTGTTCACTCTCAACTCTTTTTTTATTCTCACTACCCAACTCCCTCCCACTTCTCGTCATGATCGCCTTACAATGCTCCTTAGGATTTGTTTGCGTATTTGCCGAAAAGGAAGGACCGGTTTGTTGTTCCGCGAGTTGCTTGGCAAGTTGCCCAACTTGAGTCTCGAGATTTTTTATAGCCGCGTCATTCCTCTTTTGGTTGGCCATCGACATTTGCATGAATTGTGTCAATGTCTCTTCCAATTTAGAATTGACAACCGGCGGTTGTTGAGATTGATACGGATTTTGTGGAGGGTTTTGACGGCTAGAAGAACCACCTCCATAACCTTGGTTATGATAATAGTTACTTCTAGGTTGGAACCCTTGGTTCCCTTGGAATTGTTGTTGTTGATTTTGAGGGTGCGGTTGATAAGGTTGTTGTTGTTGTTGTTGTTGTCTCGGTTGATAGTCCCGTTGATTGGCCATGTAGTTTACTTCGTCAAAACCGGGAGGTGGACAAAATCCGGTGTCATGTTCACCTTTACAAAGTTCACAAAAAGCTATTTGTTTAGCTTTTGACGGTTCTCTTAACTCTTTGATTTGTTGCGTTAAGAGTTCCACTTGTTGTGAGATGAGCTTGTTTTGGGCAAGGATGGCATCATTCGTCCCTAGCTCAAGCACTCCCGACTTCTTCAAAGAGTTTCCACGACTTTGACTCTAAAGATCATTTAAAGCCATTCGATTTATAATGTTTGTGGCTTCTTCGGCACTTTTTGACATCAAAGAGCCACCCGAGGTGGCATCCAACAACGTCTTGCAGTTTGGTTGAAGTCCATTTTTGAAGATATGGATTTGAGTCAATTCATCAAATCCATGCCCTTTACATACCCTAAGCATGGACTTGAATCTCTCCCACGCTTCATTTAATGATTCACTTTTTCCTTGTGAAAACACCGAGATGGCCGTCTTTGATTCCATGAATCGGTTATGGGAGAAAAATCTTTCGATGAATTTCTCTTCTAACACGTTCCAGTCTGTCATTACGGCTGGTGTTTGATCTAGGTACCAATCCTTTGCTTTACCGAGCAAAGCGTGGGGAAATAATCGTCTGAACAACGGAAGCTCCTGAGCCTGATCCACTCCGGCAGCCAATGCTATCTCATAAAATTTTGTGAGAAAAGCAAATGGGTCTTCATGGTCCATTCCGGTGAATGGACTTCCATATAATAAATTTAGAGTTCTCGTTTTCATCTCAGCTTGCCTTCCTGTGTGGTTGGCAAACTGAGCGGTGTTCCTTGGACTATTGATGCATGGAGTAGAAATAGGTGGTGGTGGTGGTGGCTCCATGTTTGGTATGAATGGTGGTGGATTTGTGGTCGAAGAACTTTCTCCTTGCTCTTGGCGTTGTCTAGCCTGTTGCCTCCTACGTCTCGTTTTGCTATTGAGCCTCCTTGCGGTTCTCTCGATCTCAGGATCAAAAAGAAGTTCGTCCACAGGGATTTGCCCTCGCATAAAACGTAAGCTGCACACTAAACCAAACAAATTACAAGCACAAGTCAAAAATTCACAAGCTAAAACTTAAACAACCATTGCAATGCTCGCAATATCAATTTACAATCCCCGGCAACAGCGCCATTTTGTTGAGTGTAATTATGAGTGTCGGGTTTTTGTTATCGTATCCACAGGGATTGTAAGATATCACCGCCGTTCGATGGTTGTATTAATCTTAGCTTAATGTAACAATATGGTTTTGGTTTGTTGTCACGTTATCTTGCATAAAAAGGTATTAAAAAGCGGTAAAAGTTTTGGTTTGAATAAATGAGAAATATTGCCAAAGTTAGGGTTCGATGATAACGTTGCATGTATTTGTTCGGTCAACAATCTTATAAACTCCTTTAGATGATAAATCATTTCACAAAGTCCTCCCAATATGTTTCTCTCGAACACACATTGTGAGTTTTGCCATTTTGATCCATTGTTTCTCTCGAACACAATCTATCAAAATGACAACTTTTTGGTTCAACCTTATGGTGAACAAAATCATTCATTACTATCTCTAGCTAACAAACAAGTTTGGATGAAAACCTAGGTCAAGAGTCGGTAAACATCTCTCGATCATAAACCAACACAAAGAGTTTTAAATAGAAACAAAGTTTTCATCATATATTCACCATTAAAGAGTTTACACAATGAAGATCCTTACATTTACACACAAAGCTAGTAATCACCTACATATAACCTTGACAAATGGATGACTTAGCTACTCATTTTCATGGTAGCTTGGTCGGCAAGTAAGGAAAGAAGGTTGATCAACATCCAAGTCGGATAATCGAGGTTGGATGGGAATCCACCTTCTTTTTGTAGAAGATGGTTCTAAGATGAAGAGAAATGAAATCTAGGGCATAAAAGCTCCCAAGAACAATGTTGTAAAATATCTAGAGGAAAGTACAAAAGTGGAAAAAGTTGGTAAAAATAAGGTATGGCACTCAAAAGTGGCACCTGCTACTTATAGAGTAGTACTGGACTGTCATGCTCGCTAGGCGAGCAAAATGGCTCGCCTAGCGAGGGTCTAATTGTGGCACCAGAGGCACCTGTGCCCAGAGAAAACAGGGTATCTCAGACTGTCATGTTCGCTTAGCGAACAAACCTTCGCCTAGCGAAGGGCACGCCTCAACCCTCGATCCAACGAGGTTGAGAGGTTTGGCTACTGGAATCCTCGCTGGGAGCTCGCTAATGGCTCGCCTAGCGAGTGAGTGCTGGCTGCGATTTTCCACAAGTCTGGACGCATTCGCTGCAACGCTCACTGGGGCTCGCCTAGCGAGTCCTTCGCTACAGCCCTCGCCTAGCGAGTAAGCTGATGAAAGCAACTTCTCTTTGGTTCCTTTGCCCTTTTGTTGTGTCTTCATTTTCTATTGTTTCATGCCTTCTTCCTGCACAATAACACACAAATCAGGGGCACCAAGATCGTTTATCAATGTGTTGCATTTCATCTTAAAACAAAGGTGGTTTTTGACAAATTAGCAAGGAAATGAAGTGAAAGATACCCACATATGATAGCTCAAATAAGCACTTTTGGGTATCTAACACCTACTCACTCATTCATCTATAAATAGCCTCTCATATCAACAATATCAAATCATCTTCATTAATACTCAATTATATTCTTCTACCACACTTGTTTCCTCTACCACATTCAAGCTTTGCAAAATCAAATCATGTCTTTGTTGACTATGGGCGATGAACATAGAGGCACGCTCGAGAATATATCGGCATTTGTATGTCATCTCTCTCTTTTTACTTTTTCTATTTTTAGTGTTATACCTTTGTTATCTATGTTTTTCTTACTTCTTATAGAGTTGTGCTTGTTGATTATGTATTTCTTCTTCTAATTGCATTTTCTTACTTTTTTATTATTAGGATCCGAAGCGGTTTAGATGTCGTGTACATGAATATGTACCCCACGATCCTTTAATAGAATCATATATTAGAGGATGTGGATTTGGAAATCTACTCAACATTGTTTCGTACTCGGTGGACTACAAGTTCATTCTAACTTTGTTGGAGAGGTGGAGACCCGAGACCCACACATTTCACCTTCCGATTGGTGAGTGTACCGTCACACTTGAGGACGTGTACATGTTGTTGGGTCTCCGTATAGATGGAAAGGCAGTGAATGATTGAGTTAACCAAGACAACAATATCTGCAATGAATTATTGGGTGCCCATTTGCTAGACGACGAAACTGAGGGAGACACGTCCGGTCAAGCAAGGGGGCAAGGTATAAGTTTAAAATACCTTAAACAATATTATGCAGTATAGTAATTCCCGACGATTCAACCGAGTATGAGAAAATAATAAAAGCTTGGTGTTATATTATGATTTTATTTGATAATTTTTTGTTTCCAGAAAGTACAGGTAATTTTGTAAATATAATGTATTTACCTTTATTACGCAACATTAATAAGGTAAACACTTATAGTTAGGGTTCAGCTGTATTGGCCCATCTATATAGTGCAATGTATAGAACTACAAAAAAGAATACCTATATTTTTTTTCATGTACGTATTTGCTTCAAGCTTGGGGTTGGTCAAGAATGTCGTCGCTCGCCCCGATAAATGAGCGCCCATTCGTGTTCCCGTTTGCAACCAAGTAAGTCTAACACTTTACCATTCACCATTTAGTTAATTATATTTTATATTATAATTAATAGTAAATAATATTTTTCACTTCTTTTTTATCTTAGGTGGTCAGTAAGGGGAATGAACTACAACAGGTGTCTGAAACACGCTATTGTAGTCTATCGAAATCTATTGGACCACATTGGACATGACGATGTAATAATCCTACACAACTATATTTTAATTTAAAAATACTTCTCAAATTATTTTCCATCTAATCGTTTCGTATTGTTTTACAGTTTGTCTGGAGGCCATATCTGGGTCTGGATCATGATGTGAACCATGACGATGCTGCAGTTTGGACAACGAAGACACCGGTTATCCGATTCACTGTGGTGGAAATGCATCAGAGTGACCAGGTCAAACTGCAGTTCTGAATGCTACAACAGATTCCAGAATCTCCCACGTGTTTGGGGAATTGACATCAAAAAAGGGTTGATGCACAATGGGATTATTCTGATTTGAGAGACTTTGCAAAAGACATGTGTCGTCCATAGAGGAATCAAAGACAACACATCTTGAACGAACCAGATATCCATGGTGCAAGACCGACTCAACAAAATATATGGCATGGTTTAGATCGGTAACAACTCAACAATTTGTATCTGAGTCGCGGTATTTGATGGATCCACGCCAACATGCTTCGTCATGGTATGCCCCACAATAATTAACCACCCAACACCAATGTGAACCCACCCAAACCCAACAACCAACCATACAACATCAACCAACCACATACACACAACAACCAAACACCCAACATCGCAACCCGTTCATGTCAACCACCCATCAACCAACCATCCAACGTCGCAATCCATTCATACCTCTCACTCAAACACAAAACCAAGAATCAAACCCCGCAACCACAACTGTCTATAGCCCAGATGATTCATATAGGTCACTTCATCGTAGCCCCCCATCAATAACACCCAACCATTGTTTAACTATAGTCGCCTCAGAAACCATTGCTTTGTTTCCAAAACGACTCAATGACCCAATTTGGGCAACTATATCGTCCCCAATTCAATCAACCACAACGCCCAAACTACGATGACATGGGCACCGAACTCCATTACGGAAGCGTCGTTGGCCAGAGCCCCTCCGGATATTGGGAGCAAATGATGACACATCTATCAAATACCGCTGAAACTTCCGTTGGACCTTCCAACCAACCATCGCTCGATCAGGTCAGCACACAAAGACCCCAAACACCTCAAGAAAATCATGGAAGACCTAGGAGATAAACTAACGCACCGGGATGTGGAACAGGGGGACGTTATAATCGGACGGGTCATTAGTTTATTGTCAGTCCAATGTAACCAATTATTACATCATCAATGATTTTTTTTTTCATTACTATTTCTTTTTTATTAAATAATAAAAATTAAATATTAATAATTAAAAAAATAGCAGGGGGTGTATGCGCCAGATGAATTGGCGCATACACCAATCAAACATACATAGGCGCCACTAACATTGCCGCCTCCTCATGAGGCCCAATGTAGGCGCCACTAGCATTGGCGCCTCCTCACGAGGAGTCTAATGCATGCGTCAATGCTATTGGCGCCTCCTCTTCATGCATTGGGGTACGTCAATTCATCTGCCGCATCCTCTATCAAACTTTGATTATTTTGGTAATATTTTTGAATAATTGGTTATTTTGGAATTATTTTGAAAAAAAATTCTAAAAGTTTGTTTTAATATGTCTGTAATATTTTTATACAAATAAAATAAAAAATAAAATTAATTATAAAAACAATGATATATTTTATTAGTTCATAAATGTCTATTGATTGCTTACTCATTCCATCCTAAAATAAGAATAGTTTAAGGTTTTTATAAATTGTCATAAATGTATAGGAGAATAATGACTTGAAAGAAGTTTTAATTATTTAATGGCATTCTGAAAGAAATTGATATTGAAAAAGTAAAATGATGTTTATTTTGAGATAAATTTTGTTTGGTAAAATAATTTTGAAATGAAGTACCTCTCTAATGAAAGTAAAGTTTTGAAAACTAAAAATAATGCAGCGTTGTTCAATAGCGAACCAAAATATTAGTTTTAAAAATTGGAGAGTAAAAAAATTAATTTTAGCAAAATAGAAGATCAATAAATAAATTTAGGTCAGTAATTTTAAAAGTATTTGTTTTTTAAATTATGAATTTATATTGTGAAAAGTAATCTAATAATTTAAGATGTAACTGATGGTAATAAATTCAGAATTTGAAATTTAAATTCTTTCAAATATAAAATATAATATATATTTTTGGTGACGATTATGGCTTTCATTGATAGAATTTTTTTTGGTGACAACTCAGAATTTGAAATGTATATTCTTTTAAATTCAGAATGTAAGTAAATAGTTTTTTTTTGGGACGTTTCAGAATTTGAAACTTACACTATTTAACTCATATAATAGAAATAATAATTTTTTAAGTTTGTTTAATCAAATATATATTTATTTATTAGTAAAATGGGAGGATCAAAGGTCTAAAATGAGGAGACATTAGGCAGCATGTCTCATAGACATTTGAACCGTTACTAAAAAAAATTATCATCGAATCAGATACAACCATCAAAACTGGACAAATCTAGTTTGGTTAAAAAATCAGCACACTTAATAGTTTTTCTAAAAATGTGAATGAATGCACTTCTTTAAAATGCTGAAGGAGAAGAAGAATATGCCTAGCCAAAGTCGAACCTTGTTTAGACTTCAAAGGCGACCCTTGGAGAGCATCTGCTACTGTCTTTTTGCCATCTTGAACAATAAGGTTCTTGAAATCTCTCTTCCAAGCAAGCTCAAACCCATAAGGACACCCCAGAATTCTGTAGCAAGACTATTGCAATCACCAATAGTCTTATGAAAGCCACAAAGTTATCTTTCTTGACTATCACGAAAAACACCCCCACACTTAGTAAGCAATCTGCTAGTCGTAGCCCCGTCAGAATTAAAACAAACCCCGAAGGTGTGAAAAACATAAGAAATGGGGTTTGAATTGAGTTTTATAAAACAAAAGTTTTTTACCAACTCAAGAACACCACTTAAAAGTTAATAACAAAGAGATAAAAACACAAGTATTTTATTATCGTTCGCTTGAAACTCAAAGCTACTATAGTCCACCCTCCAAAGTGATTTCACCTTATACACACAGATTTAATCCACTATAATCAACTGATTAGAATAATCACAAAGAAGCTTTTGTTTATTAAGTGGATCACTGGATTAAGATGCATATTATTGTTATTCATTCATTGAGCATGGTACATGTCATTGTAGTCAATGACATCATCTACTCCATGCATAGGTTGCCTCGAAGGCTCACGTCTCATTAATTCAAGATTATAAAAAGCATCATTTGGCTCATAAGTACAAATTGATTCATATCAACAAGTCCTTTTGGCCGACCTACAAGATTGGTGCATTATTATGGTCCATCACGTCTCATGGCGAGCATTCTTATTAAATGAGCATTTTTTTCTACTCATCTCGGGCCACGTCTAAAGAGTTATTTAACGGATGGCCTAGGATTTGCATTTCCTGGTCCTGACTTGAGAAAATTTCCTGAGGATTTAGATTCAATGTCTTTTAATTCCTATAAGAAAGAAAATGAAACAGATTTCTATGGACTTCATAATAATGTTACTTTTGATCAAAAAATACAAATTTAGATGTACAAAACCATTCTTTTTCTATATGGGCACGATCCTTCTGAGAATAAATTTTGTAAGGGGCATAGTTTATAGTTATATTGGTAGACCTCATGATTTACACACAGCCATGGCCTATGATCTAAAGACTTGAGGACATTACAATAAAAAAGTATATAAGCTTAAAACATCATGACAGTTGACCACGACAACTCCATGCACTCTCTTCACCAAAACACTTCCAGAAGCAGTAAACTTGGTATCATGAGTGAAACCTGCAGGATTCAAAGAAACAATGAGTAAGGATTTTCCCAAAGAGATTATGATCAAAAGAAGAAAAACTGTCACAAGCTGCCGAACGGCAAAACAGCAAAAACAAGCCGTCACACCCAAAAAACAAAAAACGGCTACAGACGCAAGTTCAGAGTATTCCTCCCACAGCAGGCCATGTTGCAGACCTTGGCAACATGATTGTCCTTCAATGGTAGGATGGTTAACAACTCCAAGACAGATGATTCAGTTCCAGAATGTTGATGTTAATAACTGGATAGGGATTTGGTCGGTAGCAGAGATGTTAAACAATCGAGAAAACTAACATGCTAAACATAGTTGAGAGTATCTCTTAGCCTACACTTGGAAATGAGGATACATTTAAAGATTCACCTTTTTGGGACATAAGGTTTAGCTATAGCGGCAAGACCATTGCGTTATGAATCATCAATTAAAGACGGGATTGGTTTAAACGCCATAATGCTCCAAACCAAAACAGTGCCAGGGTATGCTTCAAAAAGAAACCTGTTACAATAGAACCTATTATCAGAGAACCATGACAGATGTTGAACCATGACAAGAAGAAACCTGTTACCAAACCATCTAACCTTGATCAAATATATGATCTAAAAACTGCACAAACCACTACTGCATCACAAAGCATAGCAACCCACAAATCAGCTCACGCACAAGCAAAGTATCCAAAACAAAAATAATCATTACCATAGCAAAATTTCATTCAAACTTCTAACACAATAGCTAACAACATCACATTCCAAGTTAACAAGTTTTCAGCATATGACTAACCTCATGGTAATAGAATCACAGGAGCAATCATGACTACCACCATGTAAAACACAGCAGACTAGCAATCCAAGCTCAGCCATCAACAAGGTTAACATCCATACAAGTATCATCAAGCATCCTGAATATCATTCAGATCACCTACCAAATACCAAACCAAGTATCAAACATGGCATCAATTTAATGGTCATAAGACTTGTAAGCACACAATTGTTATGATAAACCAAAGGCAAAGATTCACAGGATTCGAAAATACTTGAGCAGCAATTCATACCTAAATGTATTAAGTCCTCACATCAGCAAAAACGGAAGAAGTGTTATGAATCGAAGTTGAGAAGTCATCAATTAAGGTTAAAATATAAGCCAGTAAATACCAATTTCCTTACCTCAATTGTTGAAGGTTTCACCGCAGTAAAAACTAGATGGGGGATTCAGTGAAGACGGCCACGCATTTGGAGATTTTTTGGGACCACAATCAAATCCGTTTCCTACCACATTTACATTGGTCCCCACCAAAATCTAAAGAAAGATTTGATGCTAACGGAATGATTCCTTTTTGCACCATCTGCCAAGGATCCACACACGATTTTGGGGACCTCATTTCACTCTATAAAAAGGAAAGCTAATCGATCGAAAAAGGAGAGAAGAAAAATACCGTCACTCTCCTGAAACCCCAAACGAACCTTACACCGAAAAGCTCCGCTAAAACTCTATATTTCAACTCTGATTTTCACACTGAAAATCAGGGTTTGAAGAGCTTGACCCCTTCAATCGCGTGCAAAAGGAAATGACAATCAATTAAAGGAGAAAGTCAGAATCAGACAGAAAACAAGGAGTGGATACAGAAGGATAGAAAGAAAAGGAAGAAACTTGAAACAACAAGCAAAAGAAGAGGGACAACGTCATACATACTCACCGAAGGTAATCATGGCCGTCAGGTCTTCGTCGGGGCTACGATGCTCCGGCGGAATCTTTCCCTTTTATTTTGCTTTAAAGTGCTTTGACCTTGTATTTTGACTCGTTAATTTCTGCTGTTGATTGTGATATAGAAAACGGGTTAGAAGCTAAGATTAGGTTTTCCTTTGAGGTTCCGATTCGCTACTGTTTTCTAGATCCCGTCGAGGATTTGGAGGTTTGAGGGGATTGTGGTCGTTTGTCACGTTGGAAGTTTTGAACTTCATGTGCGAGTCCTGGTTTGTTTGAGGATGAACACCGAAGGGTGTTCATCGGTTTCCTTTCAATTTTTTTTTCTCTCTCTGCAGTTTTGGATTGGGACCATGCACACGATTTAATAGGGAGAGGATATTTTCCAGAAAGAATGAAGAGTCGTTTTAAGAGAGAGAGACAAAATTATTTTGATTTATTTCTTTGCTTTAAGGGGTGATTGTTTCTTCTTTTAAAATATTATTAAGAGTAAATTAATGTTATTGATGATAGATACTTGGGTGCTGTCAGATTATGTTCCCAAAATCTTTATGATGTTATCAATGAACAATGATGCGCGTGGCGGTAGGTAAACCGAGGCCAACCTTTTCTCTTCTCGGCGGTACCACTTGGCTGAGTAGGAGAGGATTTTGGGCCTTGTGGCCCATCCCGAAAATAACACTACTTTAAGTCCCTTGGGCCTTCTTTGATCCAATGTTTAGGGCCTAACTTTTTATTTATTTCCCAAACATTCCAATTTGGTCTACTTGGTTTATGAGCTATTCTTGATTGTTTTAATTAAAATTAAGATAACACTAATATTAGAAATATTTATTAGTTCGGTTTCGATTACTATTTTCAACTCTTCTTTTTATCTTGTTATAATATTATAATTAGTTAAATGGTGGATTAATGGTTAACGTCAACAAATAATTTACTTTATTTTCTAATAAATAAGTTTGACGTTGGTCCAATACCAAATAGTCTTTCCCAAAAGTATATTAATTCTAAATAAATTCAAATTCACCGTATTTAAATAGTATTCTCTTAAAAATTATTTAATTTAATTTTGAATGAAAAGGAGAATAGTAAGCCTCCGCTTCACTATCTCTCGACTATTCGAACAATTGGCGTACGCCATATTGCTCGGATTTTCGTCATTCATTTAAAACCCTAAAACTCCATAAAATTAAAATCACTCCACCAATTAATTATAAATTCTAAAAGTTTTATTTTTAATAATTAATCTTTGAATGAAAAGGAGAATAGTGAGCATCCGCTTCATTATCTCTCGATTATTCGAATAATTGGCGTACGCCATATTGCTCGGATTTTCGTCATTCAATTAAAACCCTAATAATCATACAATTTCAAATCAATTTTTCAAATCAAACATAGGTTCTAAATTCAAATTATTTCTAAACTTCAACCATCATATTCAAATCATTTTCCAAATCAACTACAAATTCTAAAACATTTAATTCTAAATTTATGATAATAAAGAGGATAGGAGGCGTACGCCTCACTATCTTTCGATTATTCGAATAATTGGCGTACGCCACATTGCTCGAGTTTTTGTCATCAAACTTAAAACACAATCGAATAAACTCAAATCACCTCTTATATCAAACCCAATTTTACAAAATAAACTATACAACTTCAATAGAGAATGGGAGGCGTACGCCTCACCACTCCTTGATTATTTGAATAATTGGCGTACGCCACCTTGCTCAAATCATCGACAAATCCAAACCTACCAACCCAAAATTCAAGCTATCTTCATAAATCGAATACAATATCTAAACATATCTTTTTACAATTTAAACCTCGGGTGATAAAAGATGGGAGGCGTACGCCTCACCGTCTCTCGATTATTTGGATAATTGGCGTACGCCATATTGCACAAATTATCGACTTCCGACTAAAACACGTTAAATAAACTTGGATAAGGGAATAGGTGGCGTACGCCTCGTTATTCTTTGAATAAGCAAGTAGGAGGCGTACGCCTCACTACCGTGCGTATTCAACATCCACAAACAAACTTTCAAAACAATTCGAACGAAAAGGGAATAGAAGGCGCACGCCTTATTATTCCTCGAAAGAATTGAACGATTGGTGTACACCATATTGCTCAATCTTTCGTCGTTCCTCAAATCGAAACCAATCAAATCCAAACACGTCAATTCAACTCGTCACCCCCGCGTGACCAAAACCCTTTCAAAAAGAACACTGTCAATCCTTTCTAATGCGCACAACAAACCAGTGCTAGAGCCTCCACCGAGAGTAGACAAGCCAGTGTTTAGCCGTTAGAACGCCGACCTACACAGTCGTTCATCAAAACAAAACACAACCAATATTCGTAGTAGCCCGAACTACGAATGCTCTGATTTCCTTATTGCACCATAAGGATACGTAGGCAGGAGATTGCTGTATCTTCGCGAGCACACTAATAAAAAACCTCCCATTTCCCCATCCTGAGGTCGTCATCCACATCTATCATCAATTCTAATTACTCGAAGCAAGCAGATAAACAGTCAATTAACAGTCAAATAGCAAAATCAGACTAAAAGGTTCCCGTTGAGTACAACGGACGTGAGGGGTGCTAATACCTTCCCCTTGCGTAATCGACTCCCGAACCCGAATATGGTTGCGACGACCATTATTCTTATTTCTAAAGGTTTTCTCGATATTTTCCTATTCCTTCATTGGAATAAATAAAGTTCGGTGGCGACTCTGTTTCGAACAACATTTTTTTTTCCGCGTCCTATCGCGAGGGATCGCATTATCATCTTTTTTTGAGGTGCGACAATTACATGCGACTCTATATGACTAATGCACAAATACAAGCTATTCAAAATCCTTTGATTCTTAGTAAAATTGGTGTCCCCACAACGACAATAAAGTGGATGAATTTTTCTGAAATGAGTCATCTTATATCAAATGTATATGACTGAGTTTTAGTTTAGTTTACAAGACATAGTTTTTCGTAAATCGTTTTCCCTCTGCTAAGTTGCCCTCCAAATAATTTAAATGGCCGGGTTGTCTTGATTAGACAGATTGCTACTAAGATGCATTTTATACAAGCTTATTTGAAACGAGGGTGTCCTCTACCACCAACATTCGTAGAATGGAGAGAACGTCTTAAGGAAGAAACATCTGAGTGAGAACTTTGCTTTTTTGGATAGGATGCATGAGTTCTAGAAATTAAATGATGTTGAAAAATAATACAATAGAAAAAAGTCTAATGCGAAAAGTTCAATAAATTTAAAAAGATGTCATCGATTTTGATGCATTTTAATCGTATGTACTTCTAATTTTGTTGATTCACTATGTTCATTTTTATTCTTATATCTTCATTTTAAGATGTCCAAACATAATCTAAGCGTATAAATAAAGCATTACTTTTGAAAACAAATTAATTGTTGAGTTTCTAGTAAGAGATGAGTCCTCTTCAATTCTGGACAAATTCTACATAAGAGTTTTTAAATGTTGTGAAACTGAAGTTATTAGACTAAGGTTTTGCTTAAATTGATGCAATGAGATGATATGAAGTGATATGAGATGAAATAGAATAAGATTACATTGTTTGAGTTAATTAAAATCAGATCCAGTATAATAAAATTTTATTATTCTATTTTATTTCATTTCATCACTTTTCATTAGCATTGTTTCCCTTAGATATGAGGAATAAAAAATTACATCACTTTCTACTAGTATTGATCACTTTCTACGAGTATTGTTCCCTTTAATATGAGCAGAATGAAAATTTTCATCACTTTCCATCAGTATTGTTTCTCTTTTATATGAGCAGAATCAAAAACTTACTTTGTTTTTATCGCTAATTATTCAAATAATAAAGTAATAAAATTTCTTTTTCACTCTATTCTATTTTTGCTAAATTTCAATAACTCTATTTATCTTAAGATATTAAAATATAATCTAAAATAATATAATAAAATTGTATATCTAACGAACTAGAAATTTTTGTCTTAAAAAATCTAGCATCATACTAACAAAAAATTATTAAAATTTATATATGCAGATGGGTGGCTGACCAATTAAATAAAAAAATATTAAAACATAATAATTTTTAGTTTGATGTTAACTTTACAAGTACTCTGGCGGTGAGCAAGTTGTCCATTTACATATGGATAGTACTGCTTATAAAAAAATAAGAATGGATAAAACCATATATAAAACCAATCCAAAATATCCGGATCCATGTCCAGATCCTCTTGAAGTTTCGCTTCACTTCTCTAGGGTTTCTCAAACGCATTATAGAATCTCTCCACTCTCAGATTTCCTATGTAGATTAAAGAAGCATCGGAGAACTAATTCCGTCGCCGGAAACCGAACGCCGTTGCCGAAAACAAAAAACCTGAACCGAAAAAAATGTCAAGCAAGAAGAAACACAAACGAAAACACAGCGACAGCGATGAAGACGACGACATTTTCTACTACCGCTACTGCGCTTCGTCCTCAACCCCCAACACCACCACCGACACCACATCCAGTAATCAACCCCAATCAAAACCGAACAACAAAGGATCATCAATAGGAGGAACAGGTGAACCCTTAGCACCATCAAAATCGACGCTATACGTTTCTAATCTAGATTACTCCCTAACAAACTCCGATCTCCATACGCTCTTCTCTACTTTCGGCCGCATCGCGCGTGTAACCGTTCTCAAAGACCGTCACACGCGCCTAAGCCGCGGTGTCGCGTTTGTCCAATTCGTTTCTCGTAATGACGCCCAACGCGCCGTGGCGGAGATGAATAAGAAGATTCTCAATGGAAGGACTCTAACTGCTTCTATTGCTGCTGATAATGGACGTGCTCCGGAGTTTATTCGGAAGCGCGTGTACAATACTGAGACTGCTTTGTGTTATGAGTGTGGGGGGCATGGTCATTTGTCGTATGAGTGTCCTAAGAATCAGTTGGGGCCGAGGCCGCGGCCTCAGCCTAAGAAGCCGCGACGGGGATTTAGTGGGCTGAGGGATAGGGATGGGGAGGAGGAAGGTGATGAGGAGGAGGAGGAGGGTGGTCAGATTGCTGCGGAGCAGTTTGACGATAATTGGGCTTCTGTTGTGGATGATGAAGCGGGTGAAAGGTTGCTGGGGAGAAACAGAAATGATGATGAGGGTTTGGACAACAACAAGACGAAGAAGAAAGGGAAGAAAGAAAGCTGGGTATTTCAGTGATGAGAGTGATCATGATGATGATGATTGATCATGACTATGTAGCATTGACACTTCAGATTGAAGGTGTGTGTTTGGTATTCCGCATTACCGCATTATTCAACTAGTCCTGTGTGTCGTGTCTATATATGTGCCAGTGTTTCATAGATCTAAATGGCAATTTTTTGTTTTTATCAAGATATGGTGTAATTGACGAAATTGTTTATATGTTGTTGGCTTGGTTGGATGTGTTTATGGTTTTGATCACAAGCACATGTTAGTTATTAGTTATTGTGGTAGTAATTAGTGATAGTGGCGGTGACTTGGTGATGAGCATTTTTGTGTATTCCATATTTTCATAGTTGATGAATGATGACAGACGAGTCTCTTATTTATCGGCTTAATTTAGCATTTGGTTTACCTGTAAAACAGAAAGGAAAAGCCTGTTCGTAATGTTTTTTATTTTGGTTCAGTTAAAACATGTAATGTAATCAAATTGTAACACCCTGGTTTACTTTATGCACATCTTGTTATCATATAAGTAAGGTTTTTAATTACAGTTGTGGTGGTTATGTTATGATATTTGATATGTAGAATATTATAGTCAGATATAGCTGGATTTGATGTGGTTGTTGAGATCTTGAAAAGCATAGGTTGTAGACTTGTAGTCACAATTACTGTCGCCGTTCTTGTGGAAAGCATTTTAAAACCATGGGTAACATTCTTTCTGATTACCTTTACTCTTGATGTCTACTGAGCATTTTTATGCAGATTGATGAGTATTTCTCAAGTTTCTCTTAGAATGCTTAAATTGCTTCTCCCAGAGAAATGTGGTATCCTTTTCATGCATAATCACTTGGCTGAGCTGGAGAATAATACCAATTTGTGCCTCACCCTCGACACTAGGCTTTAAATTATAGGTTTAATTATTCTGTAACTTTTTGAACCATGGGCTAATCTTGAATGTCATTGTAATGATATGTAGAAAAAGAAATTGGTTATTGTTATGCTATTTCCTTTCTTTCTGAATTATGGCTTTGAATCGGATTAAGTATAGTTATATTATATGGAGTTTGGGGTCAATTGTTATTGTTGTACTGTTGGTTTTAAGCATTGTTGGTTTTGGATATATCTATAACTCTGAAACCATATTCAGTTGACAGTTATATATAACCGATAGATACCATATTCATGATTGTCTATATACTTTTGTATGCTCATATTTTTACTAATTGAATCATTGTCTTATGGCACAAGTTAATGAAAATAGTAGAGTTCATATCCTCTATGAATAGGATTAACATGAAGCTTGATTACATAGTACGATAATTGTACTCAGATATAAAGATATTGGGAGTTTTGTGAAATTCAGGATATCGGTTTCTTGAATTTTGTTGAAGTTTGAGCAGATTCAAATAGGATTAATATGGGTGTTCTTGAAGAGGAAGTAGGTAAAAGTTTGGAATTTTTTTCAAAATAATAATTATTTTATTTTTTTTTCAAAATAACTAATTATTTAAAAAAATTATCAAAATAACCAGGTTTGGTAGAGGATGCGTCAGATGAACTGGGGCACCCCTGATGCATAAAGAGGAGGCGTCAATAGCATTGGCGCATGCATTGCGGTCCTCACGAGGAGGCGCCACTAGCATTGGCGCATGCATTGCGCTCCTCATGAGGAGGCGCCAATACTAGTGGCGCCTGCATTGGGCCTCATGAGGAGGCGTCAATGCTAGTGGCGCCTAGGTGCATTTGGTTGTGTAAGCGCTAATTCATCTGGCTGCATGTGATGGTCATGTGGGCGTCAATCCCTCAAGCGCCCACATGTTTTGTCCGTCTCTATAAATACCACGCATTGGATGCAATATTTTTCACTCAAACTCATCTCCTAATACAATTCAACCACCATCAATTTCAATTTTCCCTGTTTCAACAATGTCTGCATACATTCAAAAACAAAGTGCTGATGTAATATTTTCTGCCGTTGCGGCTCCGGTACAGATTCGACTTTGGAACACAAATATGTTTGAACGTCTTAATCGGACGTTGTACAGTTGGTTAGAGAGAGAAATTGGAGAGGGTGAACGGATTAGAAGAATACAATGGCTTGTGTCCACGTTCAACCAACACGGAGAATTACACGAATTGGTGGATATTAAGACAGACCAAGACGCTCGTAGGATGATGCATTACATGTTCAAAATTGTTTTGCTGGTTGTAATTGCATAGTTCGTGTACTTGTTATAATTATATGTGTTACTGTTTATGCAATGGTACTTTCGTGACAGACGTCTAATATGAAATAAATTTAATTTTTCATATATTGCAATAGAGGTACATGTAAATTTATCTGGTTGTGCTCATTCTAACACTAGGACAGTTATTACGATTGTGACCTAGTTGACGGCATGAACTACATAGTCTAACCATTTTGTCCGCCGTATCCATTTCGGTTCGAATTCGGATGCTGTTTGGGCGACCCTTTTCTTCCTTCGCATAACTTCGTTGTGCCAGACGATGTCCCCTTGATATTCTGGCCAATAATCCTCTTTTGCCACTACGAAAAAACTAATTTTATAAACATTTGAAAGACTGACGATTTTGTAAACTTCAGATAACAAGTATGATGGATCCCTTCGAACCTTTGAGCATGCCGCAAGGACATGGGAGCGGGGGTACGAAAGGCTTGGAACTTTCTGCAGTCGCACTAACCTCTATCTAGTTCGACTCTGTATTGTCCCATCGGCATGCCCTCATTGTGATCCATGGACTCGACAACACTAAACCAACCTTTACTTCGGTCAAAGACCGTAACCACATGTGTGTTTGCTTTGGCAGCTTCATGTCTGATGAATTTCATCGAAGCATCACTGAACAACTGTCCAGATTGCAACACTGAACTCCATTTTAAGCGTCTGGTTTCAAACAACGCCCTTAGCCTGAAATATGTAGCATGCACCAAAGCGATTATTGGTAGGTTACAGATGCCTTTGAAGACAGAGTTCATTGATTCCACAAGATTTGTTGCCATGTGGCCCCAACGTTGACCGTTGTCGTATGCCCTAGTCCACTTCTCCAAAGGAATACCATGGATCCACCGTACCGCATCTTCGTTTGACAATCTTATTTCCTTGCGGTAGTGTTTGAAAGAAGGTTCTGATAATGCGTAACCTGCATTGACAACCTTCTTCCGCAACGTCTTATCTTTGATTTCCCGCATGAAATTCTGAGCAATATGTCTATTACATAACACATGCGTCGAAGGAGGATTTTGCCAGCCGTTGTCAATGTTATTATATGCACTGATGATTGAAGGGTGTCTGTCGGAGATCAAACATAAGTTAGGCTGAGGTGCAACGTGCAATCAGAGATTTCTTAGGAAAAAACTTCATCCCTCAGCAGTCTCCCCTTCAACTAGGGCAAAGACGATTGAAAAAATATTGATGTTCCCATCTTGTGCCACTACCATCAGTAACGTTCCTTTGTATTTTCCGTACAACCATGTACCATCAGTTTGTATAATTGGTTTACAGAAAGAAAAACCTATGATACCTGGTTGATACACCCAGAATAGACGGTGAAATATTTTATTTCCAACAGCACACGTACCATCTGGTGTATAGGCGGACAATTGTTTCCAGCTTGACAATTGTCCGGGAGCATATTGTTTTAGAGCCAACAAGTATTTTGGAAGTTGTTTGTAAGACTCCTCCCAATTGCCAAACACTTTTTCAATAGATTTTGTCCTAGCTATCCATGCCTTCCTATATGATGGAGTGTACTCGTACTCTGCCCTAATATGCGAGATTATTGTACTCACCTTTAATGATGGATTGTCGCTAATAACAGATAATATTTCATCACATATTAGCTGAGAGCTTAATTTACGATGATCCTGGATTGGGTTTGTCAGCATGCATGTGTGATCTGGACCCATTGATCCAATCTCCCAAGACTCGCTCCTCTTCCGGTACGAAGCTGACAACATAAAAAGGCAGTGCTCATTCGGACAATAAACTTTATACCTCGATGCGTCAGTTCTGTCAACTCTGAAATCAGCTGATAGTTGCATGTGGAATTTCTTAATGGCTCTTACACATTCCTCTTTTGTGCGAAATGTGTCTCCTTGTTTCAAAGATCCTTGCATCTGCACGTAAGGATTGTACCATACATCTGCTAAAGGTTCATCTGAACCCAAATTTAACCTTGTCATCTGTTGGGGTGGGCAGTATACATAACTTGTTGGTATTGGCTCCTCTTCCTCTTCAGCGTTCACCATCGAATCAACCATGATCTCAGATTCTTCTTCTTTGTCATCTAGAACATTCACCTCAGCTTGTCCGTCATCAGTCTCACAAAACACTTGTGACTGATCAATGTACAGAGACACCTGTTGTTGATGTGGTAATATATACAACTCTATATCGTTGTAACCAGATTGTTCGTGACTGACAAACATATGCTGAATATCATCATCATCTCGAATCTTCTTCAGATAAAATTTAACCTGGTTTTCTACAAACCAAACCGATTTTTTATAGATGATTTGGCCCACATTACTGCATTGCAATTTCTTTTCTATTCTTTGTTTCAGATGTGAAAAATTTGATCGTCGATTTATTGTAAACCGAGTTACCTCTGTGTTTCGAAAACAAAAACCGAACAACTGATGATCAAATATTTCACCTTCGACATGGGCACTGATCATGTAATGTTGTGTGGAAGACATTTTGTTGAAATATTAAATATGTAGATATCTTTAAGGGAATTGAATGCATTGCTAAGTTGTTCATCCACACAACATAAATAATGTTTCATTGCTAACTTGGTCGTTGCATTGATAACTTGGTCATTGTTTGTACAAACTTGACCATGCATGTAGTAGAAAGAATCAACCATGCAGAGAAAAGAGTGACAAGAACACACATGCGCCTGAGCCCTGAGATTCCCACCTAGGCGCCCATTCCCTAGGCGCCATAAAGTAACTGGGGCGCCAAAAGGATGGGTGCCTCTTCACAAAAATTGGTCTTATGCGCCACTAGAAGGGCGCCCCTTCCCATTGCCCTACACTAAGGCGCCAAGAGGAAGGGAGCCTCTTCCTTGCATGTGAAGAATCACATGTAGGCGCCAAGAGGAATGGCGCATCTTCCCTTACATGTTGATTCTTCACATGCGCCTAGAAGAGATTCCTCACATGCTATCTCTCACATGCTTTCTGAAGTTTGTCATTCCTTTGTCTTCTCTTGCCATTCCATGCAACCAATCACATTCATCTTAGGTTGCAAACCTACTCACTCATTCATCTATAAATAGCCTCTCATATCAACAATATCAAATCATCTTCATCAATACTCATTATATTCTTCTACCACACTTGTTTCCTCTACC